>NC_007090.3:2640112-2717612 GCF_000004695.1 Dictyostelium discoideum AX4
ATAGGACGTTTAGAAATTCAAAATTCAACCATTAGTACAGCGGTTTGTGTTTACAGAACTTTACTTAATGCTGCCTATTTATCATTTTATGGTCAACCAAGTGATATATTCACTCAATCAGCTTTCTTGGCATTAAATTCAGATATGACATTAACAGATTCTTATTTTACACACAATGGAAATCTATCTAGTAGTTTATCAGCTTTTGAAGGTTTTTTAAAACTAAGGGATACTATTTTTAATAATACCCTTTCAAAATCTTCCATTCAAGTTGAAGGTGTTGAGATTGAATTTAAAAACCTAACATTTAATGAAGAAACAAATGCTTTAATTTGTTCAGGTTCACAAGGTAGTTTACATTATATAGAATTGATAGATACTGGTTCTTTAATGACCCTTACAAAATCATCAATCTCCATATTGGGTTCAAATTTCTATGGAAATTTCAATCCTAATAATATTGTAAAATCAACACTAAGCACTATCAATTGTTTTTTCATGGATGGTACATTTACATATTTTTCAATTATCACTTCAACCTACAAAGATTTTAATAGTACTTTTGAAAGAAATACTTTTGGATTATTTTCAACTGATGGTCCAACAAATATAACATTAACTTCAAGTTTCTTTTCAAATAATCAATATAAATCATTAATAAAATTAAATGAACTTGCAACTGCAGTAATTACCAATTGTACATTTAGTGAAAATTATAGTTCAGATGTTGGTGGAATTATTCAAATGCAAGGATCAAGTAATGCCATTGTTTCATCGAGTTTATTCTATAACAATTCTGGTACTTTTGGTGGTGTAGCTTATATTGGTTCTTCTTCTTCGTTAAGTTTTTATAATGTAATAGCGTTTGATAATCAAGCTTATAAAAATGGTGGTGTAGTTTGTTTAGATAGTTCATCAGGATCACTTTTAATTAGTGGTGGTAATTTCTCAAAAAATGTTGCTCAATTAGGTTCATTTATCTATTACTATGGTAATTCAATGAATATTCATAATGCAACCTATGGAACTGATCAAACGATTGTATTGGGTCAAGTATTTATGGATGTTGATACTGATATAGAGTCAGTGGTTGAAAGTGGTGGTTTCTATCAAATCAATATCACATTTGTCAATAATAAAAAACATCCAGTTAGTGATTATAGATTCGATAAAACTAAAAAACTTTTTCTATCACTTGGTAGTGTTGTAATGTTTTCAATTGATTTCCCAAAAGATGCTTATTTAATTATACCACCATTCCAATTGATTGGTATAATTGGTAGTAAACAAACTCTTTATATTACTTCAGATGCTTCCACTGTAACAAGTTTTAAAATTCAATTTAGTTTTGAACCTTGTGATATAGGCTATTATCCAAATGAACAAAATACACTATGTATACCATGTCCATACAGTACGGTTGGTACCGATGGTTTAGAATGTCAAGCTTGTCCACAAAATGCTGAATGCTTTGGTGCAACAAATATAGTTGGTTTGGATGGATATTGGATCGATTATAATAACTCTTTGACTCAAGTTTATCAATGTCCATCGGGAGTTTGCTTTTTAAATTCAACCGATTATAATACAACTTGTGCAGATTTTAGTACTGGTGTTTTATGTGCAAGTTGTATTGATGGTTATTATAATTGTGGTTCAGGTTGTAAAGAAGAAACTTCAATAAATAAATTAGTATTGGCAACTAAAATCATAATGTTTATAGTACTGGTAGTTACACAACAATTATCTAATGATGACTCGGGTTTAGTTACGATTGCACTTTACTTTTTACAAACATTGGTAGTAATTTCATCAGGAATTAAATTTAGTATACTAAATTTATTCAGTGGTGCAACATCATCACATGCTGGTAAATCCGATGGTATTTTATCATTTTTAAATGATTGTATCGGACCATATGGTTTCTATTGGAATCATTATTTTGTAATTCTTCAACCAGCTTTCCTATTATTAATTTTGGCTTTAATTATTCTATTGGAATTTTCATTAAGAAAAACTAAAATTATTTTTAAAATACCACTTGTAAAGGATATAATTGAAACTTCAGATAAAGAATTTAGAAATCGTCAATTCTCTGCATTTGTAAAAGTTTGTATGAATTCCTATGGTCCCTTTGCCACTGAAGTTTTATTAATTCTCTTTTGTAATCAAGTTGGTTCCTATTATCTTTTAAATGCAAATCCAGAGGTTCAATGTAGTGGTGATCAATTTTATAAAGCAAAAACTGTAACATGTGCTTTAATAGTAACTCTTGCTATTTTTCCAATTATTATCTTTGTTTTACTCTATCGTCATAGACATCGTTTAAATGATAAAGATATCGAAAGAAAGTTGGGTGTTTTCTACTTAAAGTATACACCAAAACTTTATTTTTGGGATGTAACCTTACTTTTGAAAAGACTTTCCATAGTTGCCGTCTCTTTGTTACCATTTGATTCAAAATTCCGTTCAATCTCTTTAGTTACACTTGGTTTATTATATTTATTCATTCATTTGAAATTTCAACCATTCAGATCAGATCAAGATAATAATTTGGAAACGGTTTCTTTGGTACTTTTATTCATTTCTTGTATTTACCTTGATAATGGTTTATACGAAGATACCGAACAATACATTCTAATCATATGTATTATTGTATTCTTAATTGCTGCAATTAAATTCCAATCAAAATATTTAGTAAATGAATTCAATAAGAGTGTTTATCCAATTTTAAAAACTATTTGGAATAAAGTTTTCTCTTCCAATTCAAACAATGATCCCGATGATGATAATAATGAATATAAAGTTGTTTATAATACCTATGGTGATGAAGAAGAAATTAATAAAGATCAACAATTTAGTTATGATTCAATGCGTAATATTATTAAAGAAGTTGATAAAAAAGGTACATTTTATAATTTTGAAAGAAAAAATGAATCTCAAGTTTCTTCAATTTCTTCAGTTTCTTATTCTTATGATGATGATGATGATTTAATTGATGTTTTTGGTAATTCAATTTCAAAAAGAAGAAATTAAAATTTTTTTATAATAAAAATAATTAATAAATTTAAATAAATTATTTAAATATTTAAAAAAAAAAAAAAAAAAAAAAAAATAGAATAAATTATTTAAATTTTTTTATTTATTTTATTTATTTATTTTAATTTTTTAATTTATATTAACAATCATAACAACATTCTTCATTTGCATGAGGTACTTCAGTTGGATCAAGACCCATTTGTTTCATTTTAATGGCAATTTCAAATAAATAATCAAAACATTCGCACATTGTTTTTGCTTTAACCCAATCTGGTCCCCAAACATAAACACCATGTCTTCTAACTAAAACTGCATTTGCATTTGGATATTTTTCCATTGCTTTGTGCTTAAAAAAAAAAAAAAAAAAATTAAAAAAAATTAAAAAAAAATTAAACAATCATAGTTATAAAATTAGAAATCTCCAACCTTTTTTTTTTTTTTTTTTTTTTTTTTTTTTTTTTTTTTCCAATCATACAATAAAAAAAATAAAAAAATAAAAAATTTTTAAAAAAAATAATAAAGAATTAATAATTACCATTCTTTCTTTTAAATCTCTTTCATGTGGAGTATTTTCAATGATTGGAATAACTAATCTATCAAAATATTGTAAATATTTAGCATTTTCACCATGACCAGAGAGAATACCTTTAATCATTTCTTGATGAGTAATAATGAATTCAGTTTGATAGAGTAATGTCACCATAACTGCATGTTGACTATGAGTATGAATTACAGCACCAGCATCTCTATATTTATAAGCATTGAAAAACAATGGTGTACATTGACTTGCTTTTAATTTCTTTTCAGTTGGAGGTGTTGAGATCTCATTTTCATTTTCATCCATAACGAAAATATCTTCTCCAAGGATTCTCTCTTTTTGTACACCTGATGCTGCAATATAAATCTCTTTATCACGTTTAATTGAAATACCACCACCTGTACCTGTAACCCATCCATTACCATAAAATAATTTACATAATTCTGGTATTAAAACTCTTGGATGTTCTGAATCAAAATTTGACATTTTATTTATTTATCCGACTTTTTTTTTTTTGTAAAATTAAAAAATAAAAAAATAAAAAAAAATAAAAAAGTGAAAGTAAAAAAAAAAAAAAAGCGAAAAATAAAAAAAAAACAAAAATTAAAAATAAACCACATATCACACAACAGAAAATAAAAAAAATTAATTTTTTAAATAAAATAATAATTTGGGTAAGGAATTTAATAAGGAGAGCTTAATAGAAAATAAAAAAGTGAAAAAAAGAGGAGTCGCATAAAATTACTTTAATGCTGAAATTTTTTTTTTTTTAAATTTACATAATTTATTTTATTATTTTTTTTTTTAAGAAGATGAATCAATTGGAACACCTGGATTAATTGGAGTAATTTCACCATTAGAAACTGGTGTATAAGTATGAGTATCTACTTTTTTCTTTAATTTTCTTTTTTCAAAACAAATTCTAAAACAACAGACTATACCAGAGCATAATAAAACAAAAGCAACACCAACGAAAACAAAGTTTAAGGCGGATACAGTATTTATATATTGTTCATAGTAGTTACAATTTTTAGAAAAGGTTGGCATATATGAAAATGTTTCATCACCTCTAAAAGTGGATTTATGAGTTTTTGAACAAACAAGATAACTATATTGAGAGGTATAAGTTTGTTGGAAGGTGAGTAAATAGCCATAAAAATTTGAACCATCGGAATTGATTATAAAACTAATATTTGAAGAGATGAGATTTAATCTAAGACTAATGTCAGAGTTTACAGCATAGATAATACCTTGATCAGTTTGTTGTTGTTGTTGGCCGTCCAAGGAGATGGTAGAATTTGAGATTGTAGCAAAAGATTTCTCAATATCTAAAACTGGGAAGTCTTGATTCCAAGAGTTTGCTTGATAGTTGAAGACAGCCTCATTGTTTCTAAAATCAAGGAAACTACCAAAACTAATTAAGAATTGAGCACTATCAAGTGTTCCAGCGAAACTACTATCTCTAATGGTGATTTGTGAGTTTTCAAAAATAAAGAATGGTTTGGAGACAACTAAAATGTCACTCATTTGAATGTTTGAAAATGAAATTTGAGATCCACCAATTGGGAAGAGTGTTTCACTTGCAATGACCTTTGTGAAATTACAACTATCGACAGTCAATGAAATTGGGTATTTTAGTGAGTAAACCAATGAATTTGCGAATGTTGATGTATAATAGTCATTACCAAATTGGGAATTAAAGAAACTAATTGAAATTGATGGTGTTGATGTTGCCGCGTCAATTGCCAAACTATCGGACCAACCATTATTTGCATCATCCATATCCACATATTGGCCATCGACATAAATAAGGTCAGCTACTAGTCCATATGGAATTGAAACTTGGTTAAATTCAATATTAACTTGACCGGCTTCATAATATCCGAATGGATCAATATGGATCAAACCATCAGTACGAATTCCTGTATAGGTTGGATTTACAATTTGAATACCATTGAAATAAAGATTGGTATTTGCTGGTGATGATGTCTGATAAATGTTAAACATTGGTGTTGAAAGATTGCTTACAAAGCTAACCATCTCATAACTATATTGTAACGCTGCATTAAATGTTACATTTAAAGCTGTTACATTCTGTGATGTTAAAGTGGAATAGCTTCCAACTAAGAAATTTAATACCAATGGATAAGATTCTCCATAACTATATTTATAAGAATTTAATGCACCATCAATTGTTTTACATGGTTGATAAACACCACATTGATAATTATCAATACCTGTTGATGTTGATACTGTAAGTTGGGTAGTTTGTGAATTTACAATTGAATTTAAAAATATTAAATTTATTATTAAAATTATTAAATATTTAATTTTCATTTTTTTTTTTTTTTTTTTTTTTTTTTTTTTTTTCTATAATTATTTTTATTTTATTTTTTTTATTTTTATTATTATTATTATTTTTTTTTTTTTGTTTAGAAAAAAAAAAATAAAAAAATACAAATATATATTATATATAAATAAAATAAATTAAAAAGTAAATAAACAAAAAAAAAAAAAAGTTGAAAAAAAAACAAAAGCAAAAAAAAAAAAAAAAAAAAAAAGTTGATTGTCTCTCAAATTTTCGCAAAGTTTTTTTTTTTATTTTTTCGTAATATTTTGGAAAAAAATATCTCTCTTGAAAATCTGGTTGGTGGGTTGAAAAAATGTTTTACTCAAAAAAAAAGAAATTATTTCAGATTTTTTACAAGAAATTATTATTATTATTATTATAATAACTATTATTTATTAATAACTAATTTAAATAATCCTTTATTAAATCCATTGATTGTTGATAAAGTTGTTTTCCAATTTCTTTATTATAAGAAAGTGAGCTTGAATTTATGATTTTAGTATCATCAAAGTATTTTCCAGATATTGATTGATATTGATTTTCTATAGCACATTTAACGATTGCTCTTGCACAATATTCAGCAGATTTAAAAATTTTATGATATAAACGATCCAATGGAAAAGGTAAATTAACGATTTCACTTGCGAAAATACCTGGATGAATTGCATTTATTGTTGCTTTATTTGTAATATTTTCATTTTCAACACTATTAATTAAACTATCCAAATAATAGGTTGAATAAATTTGAGCCAATTTACTTTGACAATAAGTTTGAAAAGTATATGATGTATCATTAATTAAATTTTCTAATGAAAATCCACCCAATGAATGAACTGATGATGAAATATTTAAGATACGTGCTTGATTTTCCATTAAATTTTTAAATAATAATTGAGTCAATAAGAAATGACCTAAATAATTAGCCAAAAATTGAGTATTGAATTGATTTCCACCATTTTTTGTGATTGGATTATTCCATTTTTTATCTTCCCATAACCACATAATACCTGCATTATTAATGAGTATATCACATTTTAATTTTTTAATATTTTGAAATTGATTAACAAACTCTTTAATACTACCAAGTGAAAGTAAATCTAATTTCATAAATTCTAATTTATCATTTTCACAATTTGAAAATTCAAATACTTCTTTAATTGCTTCCTTTGCTTTCAATTCATTTCTACAAGCAAAAATAATATGTGCTCCTAATTTTCCAATCTTTTTTGCAATTTCTTTACCTAATCCTGCATTTGAACCTGTAATAATTACAACTTTACCTTTTAAATCATATTTATCATATTCCTTTTTTTTTTTTTAAAAAAAAAAAAAACAATAATTAATTAATTTTCCAATTTATTTCAATTATTGATAAATAAAATAAAATAATTACAATATCTTTAGTTGGAGCAAATAAACCCATACCAAAATAAAAAATTATAGTAATTAAAATTACTAATAAAATAATAATATAATACATGTATTAAATTAAAAGAAAACACTTGTTTGATCAAAAAAAAAAAAAAAAAAAAAAAAAAAAAAAAAAAAAAATTAAAAAATAAAAAAAAAAAAAAAAAAAAAAAAAAAAAAAAAAAAAAATTGAAAAAAATTAAAAAAAACTTTCTAAACAGTATTGATTTAATAAATAAAAAAAAAAGATATTTAACAAAACAAAATAAAGAAATAAATTATTCATATATCTCAAATAAAACAAATACTAAAGTTGATAGATATTATTATTATCTTGAAAAAAAGAATATTCTTTTACTAAATTTCCAAAAACACTCAAAAATATGGGATCAACAATTACCTCACTTTTGGATATTTTCAAAAAAAAAAAAAAAATTTTTTTACGAAAAACAAAAATAAAAAAAAAAAAACATTATGCGAAAATTTGAGACAATAACTTTTTTTTTTATTATTTTTTTTTTTTTTTTCATAATCAATTTTTTATTTACTATTTTCCTTTTTTTTTTTTTTTTTTTATTTTCTTTTTTTTATACATGTAAATAAAATAAATAATAAATAATAAATAATAATAATAGTAATAATAATAATAATAGTAATAATAATAATAATAATAAATATCAAATATATAACTATATATAATTTTTTTAAATAAAAAAAAAAATAAAATAAAATAAAATAAAAATAAAATAAATAAAAATGAAAATTAAAATATTATTGATTTTAATATTAAATTTAATATTTTTAAATTCGGTTGTAAATTCGCAATATGCTAGAAATTATTATGTTGCAACCAATGGTACAGATTTTAATTCTTGTGGACAAGCAATATCACAAGCATGTGCAACACCAGTTGGTGCAGTGAATTCATTTAGAATTCAATTTGGTTATTATTCAAGTAATGTTTATCAATTGTTAGTAAACTTTGGAAGTGGATATCAATGGAATGGTGGAAATTCATTAACATCAGTCTCTCTCAACAATTTAAATGTTAGCTTTATCGGTGCACCAGATGGATCTACATACTTTTATAATAGTTATTCCGCTTTACCATTATTTAATATAACAAGTGCAGCAACTCAAACAACCTATATCACCTTCACCAATATTACTTATGGTACACCAAATTTTGGTTGTTATCATAATTATCAATATAATACACTCGCCGCATCATTATTATTAATTACACCAGCTTATTATTATTCAGTAAATAACTATATCCTATTCAATAATTTTACCATTAGTTGTAAAACCATTGACATCCCAATTGTGGCTACCAATGGTTATGGTTATACTTATTTAGGACCAGCCTCAGAAGATTATAATGATTATTTCACTGGTTCCCTTTCATCCTATAACCCAAACACTTTCATAACATTCAATGGCATGTATTTCAACCAAACAGCAGCCTATTCGAAAGCTGGATATACTTTTTCATTCAGTTCACAACTTGTAAACGTTCCATTATTCCCAACAAGTGTTTCATTTGTAAATTGTGTTTTGATTTTGGATGATGTTAATTTCTTATCAACTCAATCATTTATCAATGTTGGTCGTGGTAATTTAATCATTGATAATTCCACTTTCATCGTTTCATCATTTTCTAGCAATCCCCCACCATTCTTGAATGTTACATCTGCTCAAGTCGATATCACCAATTCAAATATAATAACCGAAGGTTATATGATTAGCTTCTTATCATGTCAAGGTTGTTTCTTTAAAGCTGACAATATCAACTATACTTCATTAAGTATAACAAGCTCCTCCGTACCATTTAGTTTCATGTATGCTTCTGCCTCTTTCTATAATTCTCGTTTAATTTCCTCTCAATACGGCGGTGTCATTAGTGCCGTTGATTCTCAACTCGCCTTAAGATCCAATATAATTTCTTCTGGAAAAACAAATTCTGTCAATCTTGATAAATCCAACGCATTCATTTATGGAAATACTTTCCCCTATTATTACAAGGTAAATTCATTATATTACAATTCATATTCAACTGTAGTCTATTGTTCCTCTGATTCTGAATCTGATATCGTCGGTGATTTTTTAGTTGGTTCTTACACTGAAAATTGTTCAAAATATACTAAAGACTTTAAATTAAAATGGTATTTTGGTTTCCTTGCTGTTGGTATTGTTGGTACACTTTTTATTTACATTTTCCTTGCTTCAACAATTGCTATAATTAAAAGATGTGGAGGTGGTGATAATTAATTATTAATTAAAAATAATTAAGAAAAAAAAAAAAAAAAAAAAAAATATAAATATTTATATTTTTAAATATAATTATTAAAAAAAAATTTAAAATAAAAAACTAAAATTTTGTAAAAATAAAAAAAAGATAAAATAAAAAAATTAAAAAATATTAATTCATCACTTTCTTTTATTTTTTTTTTATTATTTTTTTTTTTTTTTAAACTCTTTTAATTAATTTCAATGAATATTCAGTTGGTCTTACACTAACACTTAAAATTAGATTTTCTGGTAATGGTAAACAATCAATGGAGAACATTCGATAATTTAATATTAAATTTGAAAGAAATATATGAATTTGATTCATTGCAATTGTTTGGCCAATACAATTTCTTGGTCCAATTCCAAAGTTTAAAGTATCTGAAACTTTTGAATTTAAAAATCTATCTGGTTTAAATTCATTTGGATCTTTATAATTATTTTCATCTAAAGAAAACCCTTTAACATCCATCAAAATATTAGTATTTGCAGGAATATAATATTTATTATCACCAATTATCATTTCATTTATTGATTTTCTGAAAAAAAAATTATTATTAGATTTTTAATATTAAATTATAATTTAATTATAATTATAATTACCTTGGTAGTGATAATGGTGCAATTGGCTTTTTTTTTTTTTTTTTTTTTTGTATAAATAAAAGTTTAATATTAGAAAAATAAATATTCCTTTTTTTTTTTTTTTTTTTAAAATTTTTATAAAAATACATACATATAATCTATTAGTTTCTTTTATAAATGAATTAAGAAATGGAGTATTGATTTTATCATTTGCAGTTATTTCTGATTTATTTAATTTTTTTAATTCTTGGAAAATAAGTTCTTGAAATTCTGGATTATTTACTAATTTTAAAATAATCCATTCTATAGTAGAACCGGTTGTATCTGTACCTGCCATTAAAAAATCAATACATATACTTTTAATATTTTCAATTTGTTTTTCATTTAAACCATTTTCATCTTCATTGATTGTCATAATTAAAGAATCTAATAAATCATTTGCTTTAAAATCATCACTTGTGAAATCAATTTCTTTAATTCTACTATTAAATTTTTCAGTGGCAATTTTTGAAAGAAAAGAATTTTTATCTAAAATTTTTGTAAATTTTAATAAAATTGGTTGAAAAATTCCAAGAAAGTCATAAATTACATTATATACATTTAATGAATTTAATAAATTTAATATTGTTTTAAATATTAATTTGAATTCTGTTGAATCTGAATATAATTGAAATGATTTATTTTCATTAAAAATCATTTTAAACATTACTGTTAATGTTAAACTTTGAAAATAAAATCTTGTATTATTAATAATAATTGATTTATTTCCATCATCATCATCATCTTCTTCTTCTTCATTTTTTATACCATTTTTTTCAAAGAAATTAAAAAGTTCCTTTGATTTTAATAGAATGAAGTCATTCATATCCTTATTTAATACTTTTTTATATGATTTCATAATTAATTCTTTATTGCTATCCCAAATATCACCATTACAACCTATAATTCCACGACTATCATCTCCTGTCATTGTTTTAAATGTTGCGATTCTATTTTTAAAATTTTCAAAATTTTCAATATACATCTCTCTAATTAATTTATAATCACTAACTACAACATAGTACGTCCCTCCGAGCCACATTCTAAATATTCCATGATATTTTTTACTAATAATAGGTATAGTTAAATGTGCATCCTTTCCAACCTGGTGAATGTTTCCTAAAATTGGTACTGGTGTAGGTCCTGATAAACTTAATGAATTTTGATTATCTGCTTTATAATACTATTTTTTTTATTAATACTAATTTTCTTTTCTTTTTTTTTTTTTTTTATATATAATTTTATTTTATTTTATAATTACTTTAACCGAGTAATAAAATAATATTAAAAAAAAAATGAAAAGAAGTAAATCCATTTTTTTAAAATTTTATTGTTTTTGTTATAAAAATTTGGATAATGAATTTTTTTTTTTTTTTATACGAATAATAACAATAGAAATAAAAAAAAATTATTTTATATTGTTTTTTTTTATATTAAAATAATAATAAAAATTATTTGATATTGTTTTATTTTTTTATTATAATGATAATTAATAAAAAATTAAAGTATAATAAAATAAATAATAACAATAATAATAAAAATAATAATAATAATAATAATAATAATAATAATAATAATAATAATAATAAAAATTATTTGATATGTTTTTTTTTTTTATTGTAATTAATAATAAAAAAAAAAAAATAAAAAAAATGTTTCAAAAAATATCTATTAAGTTCATTAAAATAAGTTTTGGGCTTAATTAAGAAAAAAAAAATATTAATAAATTTAAATCAATTAAAATGTATAAGAAATAAAATTTAATTTTTTTAAATATATTATTATTTTTAATTATAATTGAATTATATTTATTTATTTTGAATTTTCCTGAGAAATTTTGACTTTTTGACTTTTTTTTTTTTTTTTACGCTTTTTAATCTTTTTTTTTTTTTTTTTTTATTTCTTCAATTTATTTATTAAACCTGGATTTCGAACTTTCATCTTTTGAGGTGGGATGAGGGACATAATTAATAATAATAATAATTTAAAAAATTTAATTTATTTAAAATTATATATTTTTTTTTTTTTTTTTTTTTTTTTTTTATAAAAAAAAAGAATAAAGTTATTTGAGATATTATAAAATAATAGTAAAAAAAAGAAAATATTAAAATTTTTTTGAAATATTCAATGGTATCTTTTTTAAATCACGTGCTTTATTGTTATAAAATAAAATTAGGAAAATAATAACGTGATTTTGATACAAAATAATTTAATTTTATTGATCGTTTATTATTATTTTTTTATATTTTAATATTTTATATCATTTAATTTTTTTTATTTTTCTTCAATTTGAAACAAATATTAACAAAAAGAAAAAATCTCAACATTATTAAATTGTTTGGGTCCACGATATAATATAATATGAAAAAAAAAAAAATATGAATTTGCTTTTTGAATTAAAAAATTATAAAAAAATTAAAATAACACTAATTTTTTATGTTGCTTTGTATTGAATAAAAAAAAAAAAAAAAAACATAATAACTTTTAAAATAAATTTTATATTTATATTAATATTTCGACTCAATGATGAGTATTTTATTTTTAAATAGTTTTACAATTATTCTTCTTCTTCTGGAGCATCACCACGCTATTAGAATTAAAAAAAAGAAAAAGTAAAAGAAAAATGAAAAACAGGTTAGTAATGGAACATATTTAAAGATAAATTCAAAAATACAGAGAAAACACATACGTATGGTGGTGGTGGTGGTGGTGGTGGGAGACCATTCCATGTTACATTGTTATTTCCAAAGGAAATACCAGTGGATGATTTGGAGGAAACCTTGGTGGCACTTGATTTACCGGCACCAAATGAGAGTTTGGTTAAAGCGTCTAAAAAAAAATTAATTTTTATAATTAAAATGTTAGCAATTATTTATTTATTTATTTATTTATTTTGTTGGAAGTTATTTTAATTTAATTTTAATTTTCGTCGTTTAAAAAATATATAAATATTTACCAATTAACATTTTTATTTATTTATATATTTTGTGGTTTTTGATAATATTTTTAAAATTATATTAAAAGATAGAAAGTATTTTTACAAATAGAAATAATAGTAGTATTGGTACAAATTGTTGTTTGAAATGATTAAAAAAATAAAAAAAAATTTCATTTTTATACTTTTTTTTTAAGTGTTTGTTTTTTTTTTTCAATCATTTTCCTCGAAGAAGATATTAATTTTTTTTTTTTTTCTTTTTTTTTTTTTTTTTTTTTTTTTTTTGTCAAAACCAATATTTGCACGTTCAAATTGATTTTAAATTTATTTTTTTTTAATATTTAGCTTGTCCAAAGATATTATTTTTTGTTCGCGACATTTAATCTTTGCAAAAAAAAAAAATTATTCAAATTTTCAAATAAAAAAATTAATAAAAAAAAGGTTGTATTTTGATTGAAAAATGAAAATGGTGGAAATAAAAAATGTTTAGAATGGTTTAAATTTTTTTATTATTTTTAATTTTTTTTTTTTTTTTAATATTAATTTTTGATTTAAATTAAAATTTTTTGTCCAATTAAAAAGTTGAGAAATTTGATATTTTATCAATCATCATATCAAATTTCCCAACTTTTTAATTGGACAAAAAATTGCAATTTTTTTTTTTTTTTTTTTTTTTTTTTTTATGATTTAAGTTTTTAGATATTTTTTAAAAGTAATCATGAAGATTTTTAAAAAAAGAGAACTTTTAAAAAATTGAAATTTGTTGTTTTTTAAAATCTTTATTATGTAAATTTATTTTTTAATAAAATTTTTGGGTTATGAAATTAAATAAATAAATACAAGAAATAATAAAAAATAAAAAATTAAAAAAAAAATTTACTTTTGATTTATAATTCTTTGATACCTGAATTCATAAAATGTTTGAAAATTTCTTTTAGAAAATTTATATATACCTCCTTGGAAACTTGGTATGAAAATCTGCACTACTCTACTATTTAATTATTATTATTTGATTGTTTAAAAACATACTATTGTAACGTTGTTAATTATTTAAGATTTTGGAAGTTTTTTTAAAGTGAAATAATCATATTCATGAGAATAATTAATAAATTGCAAAATCTCTTCATTTATTTTATTTCACACTATTCTTTTTCTCTTATGTATTACATTTCTATAACTTATAAGAATTGGTTCATGCTAAGAATCAATCAAAATTTTATGATTAACTTTATTCTTATGATAATGAATTAAATTCATAATTTGAGTAAGAGCAAGGATAACATTTTTTTTTATATTCAACAATTTTAAACAAATATTAAAAATTCCAAATACTACACGATGATGTGAAATCGTTTCACTCAAAAAAAAGAAAATAAAAAAAAAAAGTAAAAATAGAAAAAAATAATGAAAATCAAAAATAGAAATAATTTTAAAATATATATTAAGTAATACATCGACTCCTTGATGAGTAGTTTATTTTTAAATAATTTAGCAATTATTCTTCTTCTTCTGGAGCATCACCACGCTATTAGAATTAAAATAAAAGATAGAAAAAAAAAAGAAAGAGAGAAATGGGTTAGTAATGGAATATATTTTAAAGATAAATTCTAAAATAGAGAGAAAACACATACGTATGGTGGTGGTGGTGGTGGTGGTGGGAGACCATTCCATGTTACATTGTTATTTCCAAAGGAAATACCAGTGGATGATTTGGAGGAAACCTTGGTAGCACTTGATTTACCGGAACCGAATGAGAGTTTGGTTAAAGCATCTAAAAATTTAATTTTAATTATTAAAATGTTAGAAATTATTATATTATTTATTTATTTTGTTGGTGGTTTAATTTTAATTTTCCTTGTTTAAAAAATATATAAATATTTACCAATTAACATTTTTATTTATTTATATATATTGGGGTTGTTGATAATATTTAAAAATTATATTAAAAAAAAAAATAGAAAGTATTTTTACAAGTAGAAGTAATAGTAGTATTGGTACAGATTGTTGTTTTGAAATGATTAAAAAAAAAAAAAAATTTTCATTTTTATACTTTTTTTTTTTATATCATCAAAACAAAAATTCTCAATAATATTAATTTTCTTTTTCTTTTCCCACACAAAAAATTTTTCGTCGCAAAGATATTTTTTTTTTCAAATTTTTAGACTCAACACCCTATTGGCCAAAAAATACATTCAAAGAAAGACTGCAAATGATTGATTTTATTGGACAACACAAAAATTGTTTTTTTGATCGTATCTCAGTGCTCTAACCAGATATTTCCATAAAAAAAAAAAAAAAGCAAACCAATCCCCATCTTGTTTTTTTTTTTTTTTTTTTTAATTTTTTAATTATTTTTTTTAATTTTTTTTTTTTTTTTTTTTTTAATTTTGTTGCAAAGATTGGGTTGATAAAAAGATTTCAAAGAACAAAAATATTAAATGATTTAATTATTTTTATTTTTATTTTTCATTTTTATTTTTATTTTTATTTTTTTTTTATTTTTTTTTTTTTTGATATTAATTATTAATTTATGTCCAATAAAAAAGTTGGGAAAATATTAATTTGATATTTTATCAATCATCATATATGTTGCGAACTTTTTTTTTTTTTTTTTTTTTTTTTTATTGGATCAAGTATTTTGATATTTTTTAAAATAATCATAAATAAAACATTTTTAAATGTTCCCAATTTTCTTTTTTTTTTTTTTTTTTTTCTTTGTGATCATACTGAATAAAATTAAGTTTTATTTGGCATTCACAATGGAACTTTCAATTGAAATTTGTTGTGATTGAAAATTTTTTTTTTAAATAATTTTTTTATTTGAAAATTGTATGAATTCACACACAAAAAAAAAAATATCTTTGGACCGGATTTAAAATAATAAACAAAAGAATTTTTTTTTTTTTTTTTTTTTTTTTTTTTTCTTTTCTTTTTTTTTTTTAATTTTCTTTTTTTTTCTTTATTTTTTTTTTTTATTATTTTATTTCTTTTTTTTTTCTTTCTTTTTTTTTTTTTCTTAGTAAGCCTGGGGCAAATTACAATTTGATTTTTCCCTGTCCTCTAAACCAAAAAAAAAAAAAATTTAAAAATTAATCGAACTGATTTCTCAAAATTGATTGACTTGCACAAAAAAAAATTTGCACAATAATTCACATAATCAATTTGAAGTTTCAAATATTGGGTTTTTGAAAAAAAAAAAAAAAAAAAAAAAAAAAATTTGATTGTCCAATCGCACACGATCATTGAAAAAAAAAAAAAAAGAAAATAAAATTAAATTTTTTAAAAAAAAATATCTTCGAATTTGAAAAGAAAAATCAGCTAGAAAAAAAAAGTATAAAAATGAAAATTTTTTTTTTTTTAATCATTCCAAAACAACAATTTTACTCTGTACTATTACCTCTACAACTATTTTTTTGTAACATTAAACTTAAATCAATTGTATATTATTTTAAAAAAAATAAATAAATAAAGATGTTAATTGGTAAATATTTATATATAAAATTAAAATAAAACTATCAACAAAATAAATAAATAAATAAATAATTGCTAACATTTTAATAATCAAAATTAAATTTTAGACGCTTTAACCAAACTCTCATTCGGTGCTGGTAAATCAAGTGCCACCAAGGTTTCCTCCAAATCATCCACTGGTATTTCCTTTGGAAATAACAATGTAACATGGAATGGTCTCCCACCACCACCACCACCACCACCATACGTATGTGTTTTCTCTCTATTTTAGAATTTATCTTTAAAATATATTCCATTACTAACCCATTTCCCTCTTTCTTTTTTTTTCTATCTTTTATTTTAATTCTAATAGCGTGGTGATGCTCCAGAAGAAGAAGAATAATTGTAAAATTATTTAAAAATAAAATACCCGTTATTGGGTCGATGTATTACTTAATATATATAGGATTGGATTTGAGAGTATTCAGTTGTGTATTTATTATTATTATTGTAATTGTTTTTTTTTATTTTTTTCGAATGGAGGTGGTGCAACTCGTTTGTGATTTTTAAAATTTCTTTGAAATTATGGAAAAAATAAATAATAAAATTTCTTATTTGTTTGAATTGTAAATACAAAAAAAAAAATAAAAAAATAAACGATTAATTAAATCTGTATAATTTAAAAATAAAAATTTTTTTTAATAAGTTAAAAATTAAGGTGATATTAAAACATTAACAACCTACAACACAGCCAACCAAAAGCAAATCCACTCCCATTGGAGGACTATTTGGATAATAAGCAAATACACGATCAATAAAGGAGTTACTGGTAAAATTAGATCAATTGATTCATTTAGGTGGATATGTACAAAAATTTACCAACTGTGTCACAAATGGTAATACACATTGAAGGATCAAATTATGTTCAATCGGCTATTCTACCACATTATATACAAGCTACACATAAAGAAGACTTACTTTTCGATTTAGATTTAAACTATCTTTTCAATCTTGGTATAGTTACATTTGAGAGAGTGCTCGGATTGATTGAAACATTGAACCAACAAGAACAGCAACAACAAAATAATATAGCAATAGTAGTACAAAAACAACAGGAAACAACTTTCACAATTTTAAAATAAATTAGAGAATCAAATACCACCAACACCAAACTCATTGAATAAAATCTACTTCAATTGGTGAGGATGGTAAACCTTTGTACCGATGTAAAGATGTTGGTGGTGATACCTTTATGGTCCATTCAAAGGAACCATTTTAAATATTTTTTAGAAAAGTAAATCACCAATTTACTTTTTTTTAAAAAAAAAAAATTTAATCCAAAAAAAAAAAAAAAAAATAAAATAAAATTGGATTACAATTCACTTTTTTATTAAAATTATCTCATATCTATTTAAAAAAAGAGTAGATATATTATCTATTTTTTTATCTATTTTTTTTTTTTTTTATGAGGTTACTTTTTTTTTTTATTTTTTTTTTTTGCATCTTCCAAATACAAAAGATATTTTTCAATTAAATAATAATTTTAATTTTTTTTAAATATCAAATTAAATAAAATTTTATTAAAATGTTTTTCATGATTCACAATTCTTGTGAACTTTCACTGGTGGAAATTTTTTTTTTTAGGCACTAAAAATCTTTTTTTAATTGAAATTTGTTGTGTTGGAATTTTTTTTTTTTTTTTTTTATATTAATTATTTTATTTGAAAATTGGATTGATTTTATTTTTAGCAAAGATTAGATCTCGCACACAAAATAAAAATATCTTTGCGCACAATAAATTTAATTTTATTTATTTTATTAAATTTAATCCAATAAACTCACTCCCATTTAATTTAACCTATTTTTTTTTTTTCTTTTCTTTTTTTTTTTTCTTTTTCTTTTTTTTTTTATTTTTAGTGAAAATTAGTTGGGCAAAATGATATATTTTGATTTTTCAATATCCTTCAAAACAAAAAAAAATAATTTAAAAAAAATAAAAATGATTTTAAATAAAAAAAAACTAAAATTATGATATTTCCTCATACAAAATATAGTTTCATCAATTTGTGTTTTTTTTAAAAAAAAAAAAAATAAAAAAAAACAAATTGTAAATTAATATCTTCAAGGAAAATGATTTAAAGAAAAACAAACACTTAAAAAAAAAAGTATAAAAATGAAATTTTTTTTTTTTTTTTAATCATTTCAAAACAACAATTTGTACCAATACTACTATTATTTCTATTTGTAAAAATACTTTCTATCTTTTAATATAATTTTAAATATTATCAACAACCCAAAAAAAAAATAAATAAATAAATAAATATAAAAATAAAAATGTTAATTGGTAAAAATTAATTTTTTAAATGAATAAAAATTAAAATTAAAATAAAACAATCAACAAAATAAATAATTAAATAAATAAATAAAATAATTGCTAACATTTTAATAATCAAAATTAAATTTTAGACGCTTTAACCAAACTCTCATTCGGTGCCAGTAAATCAAGTGCTACCAAGGTTTCCTCCAAATCATCCACTGGTATTTCCTTTGGAAATAACAATGTAACATGGAATGGTCTCCCACCACCACCACCACCACCACCATACGTATGTGTTTTCTCTCTATTTTAGAATTTATCTTTAAATATGTTCCATTACTAACCTGTTTTTCATTTTTCTTTTTCTTTTTCTTTTTCTTTTTTAATAGCGTGATGCTCCAGAAGAAGAATAATTGTAAACTATTTAAAAATAAATCACTCATCACAGAGCCAATGTATTTCAAAATATATCATTTATTTTAAAAATAAAAATAACCCTTAATTGGGTATTCATTACAAAATATAATATATATATATATAAATAATTTAATATTTTGATATTAATTTTATTATTGTTTTTTTTTTTTTTTTTTTTTATAAAGAGTTAATTAAAAAAGGTTATTATATTTTTGTTTTTTAAAAATTATATCATTAGTTGGAGGAGATGGAGGATAAAAATGATTTTTTATATTATTTAATAATTTAATAATTTTATCAGAGTTTTTATTATTGATAACTCCATTATATACTAATTCAATGTTTTTAAATTCAAAAGATTGAAAATGATTGATATTTGATTGATATATGAAATTTAAAATATTATAAAATCCTTTCGAAATGATATAATATAATACACTATTATCAATTAATTCAGATAAGAAATTAAAATTTGAAAATGTATCAATACAAAGTTTTAATATATTTAAATAACCATTTGAAATTGAAAGAGTTGCAATATATTTTGGACATAGTGTTTTTTGAATTTGATTAAAATAATCTGGTTTTAATGTTATTGGTTGATTTTGTGTGAATAGATCTAAATGATTTTTAAATAAATATTCAATTGTTTGATAATCACCATTTGAAATTATTAAATGAATTAAATCTGATAATATTGCAGTAGTTGATATAAAACCAGTTCTTTCAATTAAATATTCTAATATATCATATCTAAAATTATTAATTGATTTCGAAAATATTGTTTTATTTTTACTACTATTTGAACTATTATTACCACTACTATTACTATTATCATTACCTAAATAATTTGAAATATTATTACCATTTAATATAATTTTTTCATAAAAAATTATAAATTGATCAAGTGTACCACTCTCAATTATTAATTCCATTTCTTGATAAAATGTATTCATTGTATATAATGATGATATAATTTCTTGATCATTTAAATTTTCATTATTTTGTTGATTATTATTATTATTATTATTATTATTATTATTATTATTATTATTATTATTATTATTATTATTATTATTATTCATATTATTATTATTATTATTATTATTATTATTATTATTTTGTTGTTGTTGGTTTGACTGTTTTTCAATATAATGATTTATAAATTCATTAAAATAACCTTTTTTTAATAATTCAATTGGTTCATGATTTTTTAAATAAAATTGATGATGTTCTTGTTTTTGTTTATTTTGAATTTGATTATACATTGAAAATACCTTATCCATTGATAATTTAACATCTGAATATTTAAAATTATTTTTAGCTTCAAAAACAGTATGATTTGAATAATAATGTAAAACATTAATTTTATCGAAATTGAAATACTTGTTTTCATAAAGGTATTTAAAAACTTGATATAATCTTTTCTTTAAAGATAAATCATAAACTTTGTGAATTAAAAATATATTGAAATTTGAAGATATAAATAATTGTTCAATTAATTCTATTATTAAAATTGGTTGTAAATTAATTTCAATTAATTTTTCAATTAAATTAAAATATAATGTATAACTAAATGATTTAAATAATTGATTTTTAATAATATTAATTATAATTTCATTTGGTTTTAATAAATTATTATTATTAATTATTAAATTATCTTTTCCATTATTTGTTAAATTCAAAATTAATTTTAATTTTAATAAATTATTATTATTAATATTATTATTATTTATAATATTATTATCTTCATCAATATAGTTATTATTATTATTATTATTATTATTATTATTATTATTATTATTATTATTATTTAAATTAAATATTAAATTTATAATATTATAATTAAATAAATAACTTTCTATACCACCTTGATAATTAAATTGAAAATAATCATCAGAGAAATCTTGTTTAAATGATTTAAAGAATTGATTAATTGAATTAATATCTAATTTTTTGTAAATTTCAATTGCTTGTTGAAATTCTAATTTTTGAGGTATAATTGTTGTAAAGAAATTTAAAAAAATTTCTGGTGATGTCATATATTTTATAATGTAATTTATAAATTTTATACCTTCAATATGATGAGCGTTGTTATTATTGTTATTGCCATTATTATTATTATTATTATTATTATTATTATTATAATAATAATGTGAATAATAGTCATTTGAATGTTGAAGTTGTTGTTGTTGATTTATAAATTTAAAATCAATTAATGATAAATCAATTTGAATGAAATTAAAAAACAAATCAATAAATTTTGAATCAAATTGTTTTCTTTGTAAAATTAAATCCAATGTTTGTTTTGGATCTGAATTTATGAATGTTGTTAATGTACTTTTAAAATCTTTTAATTTTAATAAACCTTCCCAAGTTTCATATGGATGATTAAATAATGATTTAATTAAATAATCCCAACAGATATAAAAATTTGATCTTTCAATTAAATAAAGTTGTTGAAAGAATGTTTTAACAGTTATTGGTGATGTAAATTGTAAATGTTCATTATTTTCAACAATTGTTGATTGTGTTGATGGTGGTGGTGGTGGTAGTGGTACTGGTGATATATAAAAATCATCTTTATTATGAAAGATTATTTTATTAAAATCATCAGGATTTGTTAAAAATAATGAATAAAGATCTAATAACCCAGAGATTGAAAAGTTTTCAAATGCCATTTGATAATATAAAAATACCATTTCAATTTTAATTCCACCCATTTCTTCAATAAATTCTTTATATTTACAATAGTTTGAATTATAATAATGATTAATATAAAATGAAGTTAATTGATACTTAAATTGATCTAATAAATCTTCTTTTGAATTGATTTTACTTAATTTTTCAATTAACTTTTTATATGACTCATTTGAATCTTTTTCTTGTAACAATAATCTATACTTTAAATGATTTATACTGCCATTATCTTTTAAATCACATCTTTCTTGATCAATTTTTAAATAAAATAAATTACTTTTAATCTTTGAATGATATCCATTCAATAGAAAAAGAATTTTCTTTTCACTTGATTTTAAAAATGATATATCATTAAATAATGGAAAACTATTATTTGATGGATATTTTTTCATATGTTCAACTAAATTTATATTTAATTTATTCTCTATATATTCCAACATTAAATCACGATTTTGTGAAAATAAACAATTCTTTAATAATGTCGATTCTGTATAACCTTGATTTTCATTCTTTCTAATATATGCTAACATTCCTAATTGTCC
This sequence comes from Dictyostelium discoideum AX4, assembly GCF_000004695.1. Classification (NCBI taxonomy): domain Eukaryota; phylum Evosea; class Eumycetozoa; order Dictyosteliales; family Dictyosteliaceae; genus Dictyostelium; species Dictyostelium discoideum. The sequence continues at coordinate 2,662,721 of NC_007090.3, forward strand.
ATTACCAATTGCAACATCCATTAATCTTTTTGATATACTATTATTTGGATTATTATTATCGTTTTTATCTAAATCTTGATTTTCAAAATATAATTGTCTAAAAGTTTTAAATGCAATTATTGAACCACATTTTACAGATTCTTCAATTAAATCTATAATTTCAATATCTTTTCTTCTTTTTTCAAATAATAATTTAAAAACTTCTTGATCTTTACAAACTTTAATTAATTTCTTAATCATTCCTTTATTAATTAATATATAATGATTCGATTTAAGTTTATCTTTAATCATTTCATATTGATTATTTAAAACCATCCATTCTAATGATGTTATTGAATTATAATCTTTTCTATTTCCTAAATATCTTTGATGTTCTGAAAATTCAATATTTGAATTCTTTATATAATATAATATTATATATTTAATATAATTAAATCTCCAAACTTTCCAAAATAATCTTTCAAATTTTTCATCTTTTCCATTATTTTGAAATTCAACCATGGTTTTAATTTTTAAATTTTTTTTATTTTATTTTATTTTATATTTTATTTTTTAATTTTTATTTATTATTATTATTTGTTTTTTTATTTTTTTTATTATTATTATTTGTTTTTTTAATAAATAAATATATATATGTTTATATGTTTATATGTTTAAAAAAATTATTAATAAAAAAAAAAAATTATAAAATACATTTACACAAATAAATTTTTTTTTTTTTTTTTTTTTTTTATCTATTTTTTATTTTAAAAATTTTTTTTTTTTATTTTTTATTTTAAAAATTTTTTTTTTAATTTTAAATTTTGTTGTCCAAAAGTGTATGACACTTGTCCCACCCTTTTTTTTAATATTTTCCAAAAATAATTAAAATTTCAACAACTTTTTTATTTTATTTATTTATTTATTTATTTATTTATTTTTATTTTTTTTTTATCTGTTTACAAATTTCTTTATAACCCCTTTTTTTTTTTTTTTTTTTTTTTTTTACAATTTTTTAAATGTAATTTTTTTTTTTTTTTTTTTTACTTTCACTATCTATTTTAAAAACATTATACAAAATATTCATTTTTATAACTTTATTTCTATTTTCGTAATTATCGTTTTAAAAAATCCCCCCAAAATTTCGAAACATAAATATCTTTTTTTTTTTTTTTTTTTTTTTTTTTTTTTTTTTAATTATTTTTTAGAAAAATGAAAACACTTTTCTAAATAAAAAAAATGGTTTTAAAAAATTTTTAGGTTTTTTTTTTTTTTATTTTATTAAATTTATTCACATAGTGTATTAAAACTATGAAATTATTTATTTTATTAATATTATTAATAGGTGTATTATTATTTAATGGGATCAATGGTGATGAATATGTAAATTTCATACCCTATTCAAATGATGAATGTGTAGGTGATGAAATTGGTATTGGATATTCAAGTTTATTATCAAAATGTTTACCTTCTATTGATTCTCAACAAAATTATTTATTTACATTGAAACCAAAAAATGTAATAGAATGGAAAGTTTTCAAATATTCAAATAAAAATCACCACAATAACGATAGTTGCAATCTAAATAAAACTACCATTTTACAACCATCATTTACAACTAAAATCGGATCATGTATTTCAAGTGAATATATTAATTTAGATTCAAAGATTTCATTATCTTCACCAACCCACTACAAAATATCAATTACAAAGAATTCACCATATATTAGCGCAAAATCAATTGTTAATAGTTTTACATTTGATAAAAAATGTTCTTCTTCTTCAAATAATAATAATGATGATGATGTTTTATTAATTCAATATTTTACAAATGATTTAAATGTTAAATTAAACAATAAAAATAAGATTTCATATCATTGTATAAACGATAAAGCATTTACCAAAAATCAATTTGAATTTGTTGAACCAATAACTAAAGAATGTGTGCAATTTGGAAATGGTAATGCTAATGCTATTTCAAGTTTAATTAAAAATAAATTTGTGGATTTAAAATTTGGATTTGGAAGTGGAAGTGGGAGTGGAAGTGGAAGTAGTGGTGGTGAAGATTCAAGTAGTACTACTGGTAATACTGGTGATTCAAGTACTGGAAATACTGGTGAATCATCAATATCATCAAGTACAGGTGGTAATAGTGATACTTCAGGTGGTAATAGTGGTTTTTCAAGTGATACCTCAGGTGGTAATAGTGGTTTTTCAAGTACAACCGAGGTTACAACTGCTACCTCTGCAACTACTGGTGGCGCAACAAGTGGTGATGATAATGATGGAACTGGTGCAACCAATTTCATTGATTATAAACTTCCAAATCCATCACCTACCCATCACAAAATTTTTAAAAAAACATATTGTTCCAAATAAAAAAATTAAAAAAATAAAATAAAAATAAAAATAAAATAAAAATAATTCCAATCATTATTATTATTATTTAAATAATTTTATAAAATAAAATAAAAATTATATATTTTTAAACTTTTCATTTATTTATTTATTTATTTTTTATTTTTTTTATTTTTATTTTGAGAACAAACACACACAAAAATTTGTCATTTACAAAAAAAAAAAAAAAATTAAAAAATAAAAAAATTGTTTTTTTTTTTTTTCATATTTTTTGTGAAAATTAAGTATAATTAAAATTTAAAATGAATAGAGGATTTAATAAATTTATGAATATCAATAGAATAAATTTAAATTCAATTCTTAATTCAAAAAATTTTCAAAATCAAAAACTAATCTTTACAAAATTAAATAAACAAATTAAAAATGGTATTAACATTACATCATTCCCTCAAATAAGAGAGTTTGCATCATCGTCATCATCATCGTCATCTCCTTCTTTTTCATTATCATCATTACTACAATCATCATCATCATCATCATCATCATCATCATCATCATCATCATCATCATCATCATCATCATCATCATCATCATCATCAAAGAGAAATTATTACAAAAACAATAGAAATACCAATACTGAAAGTTTAGAAAATTGTTCATTGGGATTTAAAACTGGAGAATGGGATCAAGAAAAAAAAGATAAATATTATAAATCGGCAAAGAAATCATCATCTGTAATTTATGCTATAATTGGTATCAATGTTGCTATTTGGAGTAAGTTAAAATAATCAATTTGTTTTAATATACCATTGAAAAAAAAAAAAAAAAAAAAAAAATTAATATGGTTATTTATTTTTATTTTTTTTTTGTTACTAATTGAATAACAAATCAAATTAATTATTTGATTTTTATTTTTTCTAAAAATTTTAAATTAGTGTTTCTTAATAGTGATGATTCATATAGTTTTCAAAGAATGATTGGAAAGAATTTCATGTTGAGTCTTGATAATTTCAAAAGTCAACCAATAACTCTTTTGACAAGTATGTTTGCTCACACTGATGGTTTTCATTTATTAGTAAGTATTATTATTATTATTATTGAAAAAAAAAAAAAAAAAAAAAAAAAAAAAAAAAAAAAAAAAATATATACTAACTTTACCAACTCTATTATTTAAATTAGTTTAATGTAAATATTATTAGTTATTTATTTATTATTATTTATTATTTATTATTATTATTATTTTGAAATTAATTTTTTTTATTAGATGTTTGCATTATATTCATTAGGTCCAAATGTTTTATATTCGTTAGGTAGTTCAGCATTTTTTGGAATGTATATGGGTGCAGGTATTTTATCAGGTGTTGGATTTTTAGCAGTTCAAAAGTTTTATAATAGTAAAAATTATTACGATCAAAAGCGTTTACAAAATACTCGTGCCTTAGGAGCATCAGGAGCAATTAGTGGGGTTTTAATGCTGTTCGCTTGTTTATATCCAAGAATGACCCTCAATATTTATGGTATCATTCCAGTTCCAGCTGCACTTTTGGTATCTGCCTATTTCGCATACGATTTATATAATGAAGTTTTCAGAAAACAAACTGGTGTTTGTCATGTTGGTCATCTTTGTGGTGGTCTTTATGGTCTTGGTTATTATTTAGCAAATAGAAGAAGATTTTAAAAATAAAATAAAAATAAAATAAAATAAATAAATAAAAAAAGTCAAATAACAATAATAATAATAATAATAATAATAATAATAATAATAAAATTCTTATTCTTGGTTCATAAAATAAAAATGAAATTCCTTTTGATTTTTTTCTTTTTTGATTTTTTATAAATATACATGTATACACACCAAATGGATATTTTATTCTATTTTATTTTATTTTATAGTCTAATGTATTATTTCTAATGTAATTATTATTATTATTGTCATTATATTTTTGGAGAAGATGGTGAAGTTGGTGATGAAATTGAAGAGGATGATGACTCTGGTATTGATAATGATACATCTAAAAATTGATAATTGAAAAATAAATCATCTAAAGTTATTAAATCATCAGCAGATTTCTTATTTGAAAATACTGTTCCAATTGGTTTCGATACATATATACCCCTTGAATCTGGATAAATAAATGCAAATTCAAATTTTGATTCTTTATGTCTTGCTAATTTATATGTTTCTTTAATTAAAATTGTAATTTCTTTTAATGTTGCATTTCTCCTAAATTAAATAAATAAATTAATTAATAAATAAATTAAAAATTAAAAAATATAAAAAATATGAAATTACCATGTATAGATTTGAATTTCATCTTTTTCTGGTACATTTCTTGAAGAAAATTCACTAGGACTATGAAATGAACCTTCTTTAATAAAAACTCTTAATAAGAATGGGCAGATCTTTTCCCTATTTAGTGTTGCTATTCCTAAATTACTTCCATTGCCTGTTGAATTAATATTATTATTATTATTATTATAATGATAATTATGATGAGAGAAACCTCCCTTATTGGTCATTGGGAATATAATTTAAATAATTTTATGAAAAATAAAATTCAAAAAAAAAAAAAAAAAAAATTTATTCGAGAACGAATTGTTACTTATTTACTTGTTTATTTTTCATTATTATTTTTTTTTTTTATTTTTATTTTTTTTTTTTTTTCATTTTTTATTTTCATTTTTTTTTTTTTTTCATTTTTTTTTTTTTTTTATCTTTTTTGAATTAATTTTTTTTTTTCATCTTTTTGAATTAATTTTTTTTTTATTTTTATTTTTAATTTATTCAAGTTCAATTTTTTAAAAATATATATATATCCATATAAAGATGTTAAAAAGTTTAAATTTTATAAATAGAGTAACAGTATCTTCATTATCAAAAACTCGTAACTTCACATCACAAGTTAATAAAGAAACATGGGATAAATATGTTGCAAGCAATAAAAAACCAGTTGTTGTTGATTTCTTTGCTACGTATGTTTTTCTTTTTTAATTTTATTTTTGCCTATTTCTCTTATTCTTTTTAATTTTGTGTATAGATAAAAAAAAAAAATTTAAAAAAATAAAAACTAACCTAAACATTTTATTTTTATAGATGGTGTCCACCTTGTAAACAACTTGAACCAGTATTAGTAAAAGCAGTAGAAGATTATGGAAAATGTGATTTATATAAATATGACATATCTGAAGAAGAAGGATTTCACGAAAAATTTGGAATTCAATCAATTCCACATGTTATTGGTTTTCATAATAACAAAATAGTTTTCGAATTCAAAGGTGCCATTCCAGCATCCCAAGTTAAAAAACATTTGGAAAAATTTGATGAACATTTAGGCGAAAAATAAAAAACAAATAAAAAAAAAAAAAATATATTAAATAAATAATTAAAAAAAAAAAAAAAAAAAATTTGGATAATTCCTTTTTATCATTTTTTTTTTTTAATTTATATTTATATTTATTTTTAAAAAATAATACTAATAATATTAATTAAAATTAACAGTTTTTGGTGGTTAATTTTTTAAAAAACAGATTTAAAAAAAAAAAAAAACCACAAAAAAAATAAAAAAAAAATCTAATTGTTTAAAGATTAAATATAAAATTAATTATTTTATTTTATTTTTTTTATCCACCCCATCTATTTAATTTTATCCACCAAATGTACTTTAAATGCACTAGTTATTCTAAAGTAGTTTTTTTTAATTATTTAAAAAAAAAAAAAATATATTAAATAAATTTTAAAAAGAAAAAAATAAAAAAATAAAAAAATAAATATAAAAAAACAAAAAAAATTATTTAATTCAATAAAAAAAAATTTAAAAAAATTTATTAAAGGTTATAAACAAATCATTCCTTCTTGACTTAAATAAATAATCAGTTACTCAATTATAAAAATTTTAAAATGATTAGAAATATAAGTAAAAGTATTGTAAATTTAAATTCTCAAAAAATTGCAACAAATACTTCATTTAAAGAACTTGTACTTGAATCAAAAAAGCCTGTTATTGTAGATATTAGGCCATGGTAAATTTTAAAATAAAATAAAATTAAAAAATAGAAAATAATAAAATGTTTATTGATTTTTAAATTTTTCTTAACATTTTTTTTTATTATTTTTTTTTTTTCTTTATTTATATATATAGTTATTATACACCAACAAAGTTTTTAAATAAAGAATTATTTGAAGCAATTAAAGAAAAAAATGATACATTTGAATTAGTAACAATTGATTTCGATGAAGAATATGAATTGGCAAAGCTTTTAAAAATTCAAAGTTTTCCAACTATAATTGGTTTTTCAAATGGTAATTTCTTAAAAAAACATACTGGTCCATTCCGTAGTAAAAGCCATATCCTTGAATTTTTAAATCACATTGAAACTGAACATAAAAAAAAATATTAATGTAAAACTCTAAAAAAAAAAAAAAAAAAAAAAAAAAAGCTTAATTAAATAAAAAAAAAAAAACTAATAATAAAATGTATAATATATTTTTTAAAAATTCATTTTTATTTTATTTATTTATTATTTTATTTATTTATTATTATTATTATTATTTACCACATGATTTAATAATGCGATTGAATTTGAAAAAGAGAAATTAATATTTTGACCTCTTGATCTTATATAAATGGTACGAAGATTAATTAAAATATAAATTATTAAAGATATTAATAATGTAAATAACACAATCCATGGTAATACATGCATACCAATATATTGTTGACATATACCAATTAACCATGGAATTACGATCTCTCCTGCCACTGCACCAATAACCATATAGGATGTTGATTCACCAGTAACTGGTATCGATAAATTTTGAGGGAGAGAGAACGCAGTTGGGAAAATTGATGCTAAACTTAAACCCAATCCAGCAGTTGATATCCAAAGTATAGCTGATGAATTTGGGAAAAATATCATTAAAAGTGTAAAGAAGAAACAACCCAATGTATCCATAATAACCATCTTTTGAGGTGACATTACCAATGATATAAAAACTCCTGCTAATCTACCAACTGTAAAACTTCCCCAAAACATTGAATTTAATAATGCTCCTGTTTTTTCATCAAATTTTAAATTTTCAATACTATATTAAAAAAAAAAAAAAAAATTAGTTAAAATTATAATGATAAATAATTAATAATAATAATAATAATTACCTAAATGTACAAATCCAACCACCAAAACCACTTTCACCACCGACATAAAAAAATAAGAATACAGCTATTGCAGCTATAACTTCAATTTTTAATCTTTTTTCTGTTTTTGAACTACTGATATCATTATTATTACTATTATTAATCTTTAAATCTGTTGATTCATTAATTTTATCATTTATAGTGTTTGTAATTGCATCATCAACAATATTTGAACTGTTATTATTATTATTATTATTACTATTATCATCAATATTACCAGTGGAAGGTATTAATTCAATATCTTCTACAACTGGTGGTTTTGCAGGTTTTAAAAATATAACAGTAAGAAAACTTGAAAGCATAACCATTGATAATACGAAATATTGAGTGAATAATGAATTTTCAGACATTCCTGCAACAAATAAAGGTGCAACAAAAGCTCCAAGACCAAAAGAAAAATGTAAAAGTTGCATGAATGGGTTAACTTTTTCCTTCCATACCCAAACTATTAATGTATTTAAACTTGAATCGATTAATCCTGCACCTCCACCCTCCAACATGAATAAAAATGCTGTTAACCAAATATTCTTACTTAATGGTATTAATAATAATGATATTGACATTAATATAACACAACCTGCAATTACTAAATTATTATTTTTAACCCTATCTAAAAACTATTTTTTTTAAAAAATAAAATAAATAATAATAATTTAGTAAATTAAAAAATAAATAGGATATATGATTATGTAATAATAACAATAATAATAATAATAATAATAATTATTATTATTATTACTTACTCTACAACCTAATGAAAATATAAAATAACCAAGACCTCTTGCAGAAAAAAAATAACCAACTTGATCAGTTGAAGCATGTAAATGATAAGTGAAACTATGTAATGTTGGACCTAAAGAACCAACACTAATACCTAAAGCTACAAAACAAAATAAATAAGCTGAAGTTAAGATTAATTCAGATCTATGCATTGAAGCATCAATTTTAATCTTTTCACATTGTTCCAGTATTCTTTCATAGATATTATTATTATAGTTCTTTTTAATATATTGACTGAAAGGGGCAATATAACCACTATCATCCATCGATGTTATAAAATCACTTTCATTCAATTCATTAACTCCATTATCATCCAATGTTAATGTAAATTCGTTAAATGATTGTTGATGTTTATTTTTAAAATTTTTACCATATATATTATCATCATCATATTCATTATTGTCATCGCTATAACTACCAATTACATTAATATTATTATTATTATAGTTGATATTATTATTATTACTATTATTATTCGGTATATAATTACTATTATTATTATTATTATTATTACTTCTATTAGATGATTTTATATTTTGATAATCTTCCTCTTCTTCTTCTTCTTGTTGTTCTTCTTGTTGTTGCTGTTGTTGAATATCTATTGAAGTTTTTGGTGGTGAAATTAAACTTTGACTGTCATCATTAAATTCTTCAATTTCTCCAGACATGTTTATATCCTCTTTACTTTGATTCATTATAATGGCACCACTATTTGATCCAATGGATGCTGTACCTTCTTCTGAAAATTCACTATCATATTGGTTAATATTATTTTCATTGCCATTACTAACGCTATTTGAATCTTCCAATCTAATGAAATCTCCTTTTGTCATTATTGTTATGGTGTGTGGGTTGATAAATTTTTTTTTTTTTTTTTTTTTTTTTTTTTTTATTATTTGTCTATTTTTATTTTGAATCTAAATTATTATTGTTATTATATATTATTACTATTACTATTATTATTATTGTTATTACTAATAATACTATTATAATGTAATCGATTGGAAAATAAAATATAAATTAAAAGGTCTGGTGACTAGGTGGTTGACAAAAAAATAATAAAAAAAAAATTAAAAATAAAAAAAAAATAAAAAAAAAAAAAAAAATGAAAAATTAATTTGTTTTAAAAAAAAAAAATGACACCACAGTTAGTGTGTTAACGAAAAATTAAAAAAAAAAATAAAAATTTTTTAAGAATTTCCCGTAATAACACAATTTTGATAGATATTTTAAATATAATATTTCACCAAACAAAAAAAAAAAAAAATTAAATTTGATAAATAAAAAAAATAATAATAACCCATCCAACAAATTAAAATGAGTATCTCAAAAAAAACCTGATTTATATTTGATCATTTTTTTTTGATTATTCTTTTTATCCAATTATCGTAAATAAATAAATATATAAAATATTTTAAGAAATTTAGTTTTAAAATTTTTTTTTTTTTTTTTATTGCTTGATTTTTTTTTTTTTTTTTTTTTTTTCTTATTAATTCTTTTTTTTTATTTTTTTTTTTTTTATTTCTTATTTTTACCACCACTTGGTTTTGACTTTTTAGAAGAATCTTTTGAACGTCCAACAGTTTTTAATTTATTCTTTTGAGCTCTTAAATCTTTCTTCATACGTTTATCAACGATCTTGTATTTACCAGTACCACCACCAGCAGTTTTTGATTTTTTAGCAATCATGATGATCTTCTTTGGTTTCATATTCTTCTTATCAGTACCAGAGTAAAGTTTTTCAATGGCTTTAGATTTCTCACGATTGGACATTTCTGGATTATCAACGATACTACTTGCCTTGTCACGAGTTTTCTCCATTTTCTTACCAAGACGATACTTCTTTCTAGCCTTAGCCTCTGCGATCTTCTTGATTGGACGATCATCAATTTCTTTAATCTTTCTTCTAATTTCATCGACCATTTCTTTGGTGAGTGGAGTTTGAGCTTTATTATGACGATTTTCATCATCAGTGAACCAATTTGGTAAACCTGTATCATTGAATGCATATTTATTAAATGAATCATCGATTAAATCTTGTCTTGATTTCTTTCTAATCAAGAATTCACCCAATGCTTTAGTTTTAATTTTATCATCAATATCTTCATCCGAGTCTGATTCATATTCAACCTCTTCTTGAACTGGTACTTCTTCGAAACCTTTAATGCTATTTCCTTTATCATCATCATCATCTTGATCATCTTTATCATCCAATGTTGGATTCTTTTGATATTTACTCTTTTGTTTACCAAATTCAGCACTGTTTGTAGTTTTTTGTTTCTTTGTAATTGGTTGAGCAGCTTGTGGTTTTTGTTTCTTTAATTTACTAATATCAATTGGTTTATTATTTTCATCATCTTGGTCGTCGTCGCCATCTTGTTCTGGTTCGGATTCAGAATCACCTGGATTTCTATATTCAACACCACCAAATAATTCATTATCAAAAAATAATGAACTAACAGCTTGAGCATCTGGTTCTTTACGTTTATTACCAACTAATAATGGATTTGATTCTTCTTGTTCTTCAACAAATTCTTCATCATCTTCATTATAACCATCTTGACCGATTTTATCTTTTTTAACTTTAACATCATCTAATTTTGCTGCTTTCTTTCTAATTCTTTGTTGATATAATTTATATTGTTCATCTAATTGTTGTTCAAGATATTCATCATCATCAATTAATTTTGAATCACCATTGTTGTCATCGTCGTCATCATCGTCAGAATCATCTGAATCAAATTCATCAGAACTGATATCACTATGATCAGCTACAATATCTTCATCAAATTCATCTTTACCCTTCATTGAATATAAATCACCATCGGTAGTTTCTTCAATTTTATCACCTGGAATATGCATTGTTAATTCAATCTTTCTTTGATGTTTACGTTTTAATTCATTTTGTCTCTTCTTTTCTTTTCTCTTTTTCTTTTCAACCAAAGCCAAGTACTCCTTCATCTCCTCTTGCAAATTCTCTTCCATTTCTTCGGCGGTTAATTCTTTCTTTTCCTCTGGTTTCTCGGTCTCTTCCTCATCTGGATTATCCAATTTCTCTTTATAGGCAGCCATAGCTTTCTTCCATTTAATGATTTTTTGGAAATCATTTTTATTTAAAACTTTCAAATCTTTAACCAACTCTTTAATCTCTGGTGTGGTCAATTCATGTTGTTCAAAGATTTTTGCGGCTTCATCAAATTCAAAGGCATTGAAATTTGCAAGATCTTGAAGATGTTCATTACTATTGACAAAATCTGAAATGAAACCTTTTTTATACAATACTGTGACGCCATCTTCGTAACCAGCTCTATTGACTTTTTTCTTCTCTGAAAGAACATCGACTTTCTTAACTTCTTGAATCTCCTTGAAAACGAATTTTGGATCTAATAATTTTGGATCGATTCTCTTTGGATTCAAAAAGCCTTGACAAACTACGAAAATCTCTGCTGATGCATTACGTGATGATGGTGGTTTAGTAGATTCAACTTTTTTAAAGAGTTTGTTGAATACCCAAATCAATGAATTATAATCTGAGCCTCTGAAAACTTTAGTTACAAACCAACCACCAGTAGTAAGGAATTCAGTTGCCAACTTTAATGCATGTAAAGTTAATTCCGCTTGTTGATATGCATCTTGTACCCATGATGTACCCATATTTGGTGCACCATCATGTAAACATACATCAACTTTCCATGTTTTCAATGCTTTTTTAATCTCTGTTCTACACTTTTGTGTTGTAATATCTTCTGTTAAACCAATACAATTTCTAACTTGTCTAATTGGTACTAAATCTACACCAACAATTAATGATTGAACTGGCATATATTTTGATGCAACTTGCATCCTATATAATAATAAAAATAAAAAAATAAAAAATAAAAAATAAAAAAAAAAAAACGAGATTAATATTTATTTATTTATAATATTTATATTTTTAATAAAATAATAATAATAATAATAATAAAAACTTACCAACCACCTGGTGCAGCACAAAGATCTAAACAAGCTTTTGCGGTACCCAAAAAATTGTATTTTTTATTTAATTGAATTAATTTGAAAGCAGCACGAGATCTATAACCTTGCTCTTTGGCCATATAGTAAAACTTATCTAAACGACCCTTGGCTAACTTCTTTTTCTTTTGACCCATTTTAGTTTATATATATGTGTATCTATATTTATTAATACAGGAATAAATATTTAAGAAGAGAAAAAAAAAAATAAAAAAATTTTGTAAAAAAAAAAAAAATAATAAAAAAAAAAACAAATCAATTTTACGGATCCGTTCGTTTTTTTTTCTTAAAAAAAAAATTAAAAAAAATTAAAAAAAAAAAAATTCAAAAAAATAAAAAAAAAAAATTAAAAAAAAATAAAAATTAAAATGATTAGATAATAAATAAAAGATAATTAATTTTAAATGGTTATTTTTGAACCAAATAATTCTTAACCAAAATTTTTTTTTTTTTTTACAAAAATAATAATAATAAAAATAAAAAATGAAAATTTTAAAAAAAATGAGATTTGGTTACTTTACTTTAATTTATTTTATTTTATTTTTGTTTTTTTTTTAAAAATTTTTTTAATGAATATTTGAATAAAGATCATAAATAAATTAAACTAAATATTTAAATGAAAAATAATAAATAATAATTAAGAAATAAAAACAAAAAATCAATAATTTAATTTTTTTTTTTTTTACATTTTATTTTTTTTTTCGAAATTCAAAAAATTTTGATTTTCTGTGCAAAAAAAAAAAAAAAAAAAAAAAAAAAAAAAAAAAAAAAAAAAAAAAAATGTTTTTTTTTTTTTTTTTTCAATTTTTTTTTTTTTTTCATTTTTTTTCATTTTTTAATTGGGGGAAAATACCCTTCAGAGACTCAATAACCCCCCAACATCATTCGTTCGATTAAATGGTGGGAAAAAAATTAAAAAAAAACTTGGTTTTTTAAATTATAAAAATTAAAAAAAGGACCAGCAGATTTTTTAAACCATCTTTAGTTAAAAACTGTAAGTACACACACTTTTTTTTGATTTTTTTTTTTTTTAAAAAAAAATTATTATCTGTTTTTTATCTTTATTACAACAATATGTTCACATTTTTTTTTTTAAATATTTTTTTTTTTTTTTTTTAAAAAGAATACTTTTTTTATTTTATTTTATTTTTAATTTCACAATCAACCACATTCATTAGAATAATAATCAAACAGCAAACAAAGTGAAAGTATTTAAAAAAAAAAAAAAAAAAAAAACAAATATTTTCATAAAAAAAAAATAAAAAAGTTAAAAAACAGTGGGAATTTTTTTTTTTTTCATATGAAAACACTATGAAAAAAAAAACAAAAAAAAAATAAAAAAATAAAATAAATATATAATATACAATCAAAAAAAATGAAATAAATAAAAAATAAAGAGTTATATATAATAGTAAAATTGTTTAATTTTTTTTTTTTTTTTTTTTTTATTCTCAAAACTAACTAAAATTATTATAATTTAAAAAAAAAAGGTCGTACATTTGCTACATACAATACAGTTAATTCTACAACATCATTCCCAACTTCACATTTTGAAAAATATAGAGCAGAAAAGAATGAAGTTGATCCAGAGAACCGTGGATTTGCTTATTTAGTTGTAGGTGGTGCTGGTGCTGGTTTAGCAGCTATTGCCAAGAACACTGTTGTCACAGCATTAAGTACAATGTCACCAGGTCAAGATATTCTTGCCTTATCATCAGTTGAAGTTGATCTTAGTGGTATCCCAGAATCAACCGCTGTTGTTGTAAAGTGGAGAGGTAAACCATTATTCATTCGTCACAGATCCGCTGAAGAAATCTCTGAATCACAAGCTGTCCAATTATCAACACTCCCAGATCCACAAGCTGATAACGCTCGTTCAAAAGTACCAGAATGGATTATTTTAGTTGGTGTTTGCACTCATTTAGGTTGTATCCCAATTTCAGGTGGTGGTGATTACAATGGTTGGTATTGTCCATGTCATGGTTCTCACTATGATAACGCTGGTCGTATTAGAAAGGGTCCTGCCCCAATGAACTTAATCGTTCCACCATATAAATTCATTACTTCCGATAAAATCATTGTTGGTGATGAATAAATTTAAATATTCCATTTAAATAATAATATAATAATAATAATACTTTTTCAAAAATACACGTAATAATAATAATAATAATAATAATAATAATAATAATAATAATAATAATAATAATAATAATAATCAAAAAAAATAATACTCACAATATTTAAAAAACAATAACTTTTTTTTTTCCAAAAACAAAATTCAATATATACATAAAATAGTGCTGTACATAAATCTTTAAATAATTTTTGGTACAGCTGTTAAATTACAAAAAAACAATACAAAAAAAAAAAAAAAAAAAAAAAAACTCTTTAATTTACTTTTTCTTAAATAATGCGAGAGAATAAAAAAATAAAAATAAAATTTAATTAAAAAAAAAAAAAAGAAAAAAAAAAAAAATAATTGAAAATTATATTTTATCTATCTAAAAATGAGTTTTTATTGGATTTTGAACTAAAAATTTTAAAACTATTTCAGGAAATTTTAAAAATAACCGTGATTATTTAGTACTTGGGAAAACTGGATCGTTTTCGTTAACTTTTCTAAAATCTGGTCTTTCAACAACAGTGGTGGTATCTTTGGTTGGTTGTCCGCTTACTAATTTCCTTCAGCTTCTTTCCAGGTGCCTTTATAGTTATCACTGACTTCATATTCTTGACCAACTCTTCCTTCAACAATTTTTTCTGGTTCCATACTAAAATTTTTTTTTTTTTTTTTTTATTTTTTTGTTAAACTATTCCACTAAATTTGATACCAAAAAAGTAAATTTTCTTTTTATTTTATATATATATATATATATATATATATATATATATATATATATATATATATATATATATATATAACTATTTATGAATATTTGGGTTTGGAGAAAAAAAAAAAAAAAAAAAAAATTAAAAAATATAATTTGTATTTGGGTAGTACAAAAAAAATAATTAAAAAACCAAACTAAGAAAAAGAAGATTAAAAAATGAAATTATAAATCAAAAATTTAATTAAAAAAGACCAAATTAGGAGACAAAAGATTTTATAGGAAATGTAATTAGACCATTATTTAAATAATTGTTTTGTGTTTATATATATGTATTTATTTTATTTTATTTTTTTTTTTAAAAAAAACCATTGCTGAAAATAATTGTTTTGTGTTTATATTTATATATTTTTTTAAAAAATTATATTAATTTTATTAATGTTAACAAAATCTTTACCATTTTATTTTTTATTTTTTGTTTTTAAAATCTAGAGTCTTTATAAATTTTATGTATTTTTAAATTTATTTTATTGATTTTTTTTTTTATTATTTTTTTTGATCAAAAAAAAAAATGTTTTAATTTATTTATTTATTATTATTCATCTTAATTTTTAAGGTTAAGAAAACTTCCAATTTTATCAATTTAATTTGGAAAATATTTTCTTTTTGAATTTTAAAGATTTTGTTGCGTTCGGTTGATATTTTTTTATGTGACAAAAATTTTTTTTTTTTTATTTTTGTTTTTTTAATTTTTTTTTTTTTTTTTTTTTTTTTTTTTTTTTTTTTTTTTTTTTTTTTTTTTTTTTTGGGGATAAAACTTAATTATTTATTTTTTTATTTTTAATTTTAATTTTTTTTTATTTTTTTTTAAAATTTTAATTATTTGTATCATTTTAAATTTTTTTTAATATTAATATATATATATAATATTACAAATAGTAAAACAGAAAAATAAAATCAACATTGCAATTAATTTAAATATTAATAAAACACATAAGAAAAGAAATAAATAAAAATGTCACAAACTGATATCCTCTACGCCTGTGTTAGTTATAAAGGTGTTTGTTTAGTAGAACATAAAATTGCAAATGGTAATTTTATTGATTTAGCAAGAAGGTAAGAGAAATTCAATAAAATAAAAATAAAAATAAAAAAATCTTTAAATAAATTCAATACTAATAATTTAAACTTAAATATAAAACACAACATCAATTCTAAATGATAATTTATAAATAACTATATAAATACAATAATAACAATAACAATAACAATAACAATAACAATAATACAACAATTTATCAACTTTTTTTATCAATAGACTTATCACAAAGATTCCACCAACAAGTAAAAAGATTTACACATCAGAGAATCATAATTTTCACTATATTTCAGAGAATGATTTAGCGTTTTTATGTTTATGTCACGAGAAATTAGGAGTTCAAATACCATCAGAATTTTTATCAGATATTAGACAACAATTCATTCGTTCATATGGACAATCATTTTCTCAAAATTCACCAACAGCTACATACGACCCATTCATTAGAGTTTTAGAGGAACGTATGAAATATTACTCAAATCCAAAATCGAACAAAATGAATTTAGTTATGGATCAAGTATCAGAAGCTAAAGGTGCTTTAACTGATGCTATAGGTAGGTTTTTTTTTTTTTTTTTTTTTTATATGTTGTCCACATCATCAAATATTATTGTTGTGTGGGGCGTTTTTTTTTTTAAAAAATTGGAAAAGATATTTTTTTTTAATTTTTTTAAAAGGTTTTCCGACCTGTGGTTACATCATCAGACATTAACAAATTAATTATTTTAATTTTCCAAAAAATATAGAAAAGACAATTCACAGAGGTGAAAAGATTGAAATTATTGTAGATAAAACTGAAAGACTTCAATCAGAATCATTTGTTTTTAAAAGTAACTCTGTTGCTTTAAAAAGAAAACTTTGGTGGCAAAATAAAAAATTAGCAATTGCAATTGGTTTAGTTGTTTGTGTAAGTTTACCTAAAAAAAAAAAAAAAAAAAAAAATTAAAATTAAAATCAATTACTAATTCTCTTTTCTTTTATAGATTTTAATTGCTGTAATTACCCTTGCTCTCTTAAAATATTTCAAAGTAATTTAAATAAATCCCTATCAAAACTTTTACACTGGAAATCAAAAAAAAAAAAAAAAAAGACTTTTTATAGAAAAAATAAAAAAATAAAATTTCAAAAAAGAAAAAAAAAATTAAAAATAAATTCTTGGATTGTACAAAAATAGTTATTTAAATTTGATTTATATTATTTTTTATTCTATTTTTTTTTTTTTTTCTTTTTTTTAATTATCAGTTATCATTGAATCTTTTTGACCAAAACCACCTCCACCTGGAGTAAAAATTATAATTGATTCATTTCTTTCAATGTTGATTGAGTTTTTACTACCAATATTAATATATTTTCCATTATTTTTTAAAACTAAATTTAAACCTCTTTCAGCATTTTCACCACCCATTAGTCCACGTGGTTGTAATGAACGACGTTCTGATAGGATACTTACTGTGAAATTTTTTAAGAATTGAATTTCTCTGACTACACCATCACCACCTTTAAATTTACCATCACCACCTGAACCATATCTAACACTAAATTCTTTAACGATTACTGGATAACGTTTTTCCATAATTTCAACATCAGTGATTCTTGTATTGGTCATATGAGATTGAACAGCAGTGAAACCATTAAAATTTGGACCAGCACCTGTACCACCAGCAATAGTTTCATAGTAACCCAATGTTTCATCACCAAAAGTTAAATTATTCATACAGCCTTGACTATTGGCACAAGCACCAAATGCAGATAAAATAACATCGGTTAAACGTTGACTTGTTAAAACATTACCTCCTACGACAGCAGAATCAAATGATGGATTTAAAATTGAGCCTGGTGGGATTACGGTTAAAATTGGAGCTAAACAACCTTGATTTAATGGTATTTCACTCTTTACCATTGCTCTGAGACTATAGATGGTAGCAGATAGTGTAATTGACGTTGGTGCATTTGTATTGCCATATACTTCAACACCTGATCCACTCCAATCGAAAATTGCAGACTTTTTCTCACGATCAATGGTTAACTTTAATTCAATCTTTGAACCATCATCCATATAATCGGTGGAAATAAGTGTATCGAGTGGTTTTAAATTATTTGAAATTGAAATATCATATAACATATCTCTAACAGCTAATTCAGCATTCTTTTGAATATGATACATATAGGCATGAACAACATCCAAACCATAATGATTGATTAGCTCTTGCATCAATTGAATACCTTTATGATTTGCAGCGATTTGTGCTTTCAAATCACTGATATTATCAGAGAGATTACGTGATTTTTCAAATGTTTTTCTAACTGCCTCTTCTTGGAAATGACCATCCTTTACAATCTTTAATGACATGATTGCTGCACCCTCTTCAGAGATACTCTTTGAAAAGGGTGGCATTGAACCTGGAGTAATTCCACCAATATCTGCATGATGTCCACGAGATGCAACGAAAAATACAATTTCACCTTTATGATAAACTGGTGTCATTACCGTTAAATCTGGTAAATGACTACCACCAGCTTGTGGATGGTTTGATAAAACTACTTCACCCTCTTTCCAATTGGAACCTAAAGTTTCAACTTGATATTTAACAGCATTTTGCATACTACCTACATGAATTGGAATTGCTGGAGCATTTGCAACTAAACCACCATCAGGACTAAATAAAGCACAACTAAAATCTAAACGTTCTTTAATGTTTGTAGAGATTGAGGTACGAATGATTATTTTACCCATTTGTTCAGCAATACTCATAAAACGATGAGAGAATACAGATAACATAATTGGGTCTAATTCTGTGGTAACTGTTTTACTTTTACCACCACCAATTAGAATTTCAATGTTACCTGATGGTTTTAAAATATTTGCTTTACAATTTGGTTCAACCACGATTGTAGTTGTATTATCAATAATGATAGCTGGACCATCGATTGAATCACCACCACACAATGACTTTAAAAGATAAATTGGTGTATCAATTCTACCAACAGATTCAAAATAACATTTTTGAATGGTTTCAGGTTTTAATGGTTCACCAGTTGAATCATTGATTCTAAGAGAATTTAAATCGGAGCCACGTGCGTGTACTCTAACTCTAATATCATCAATTAATAAGTCACGACCTAAAATAAGGAAACCAAATTCTCTCTTATAGTTGCTTTTAAATTCAGCTTCATAGTCATGATTATCGGGTGTTTTAATCATCATTGCTGTATCAGTACCAGAGAATCTTAAATTTAGAAAACCTTCACAAAATATTTCCTCTTCAGGGAAACCTTTATTCAAGAGTTGTTGTTTTGCATTTTCTTTCAATTGGTTTAATTGTTTTTCAAAGGTTGATTTATTCTCTTTATTATAGATTAAGGAACATGGTTCTTGAGTATCAATAACCAAATCGGCCAAACCTAAACCATAGGCACTTAAAATTCCAGAGAATCTATGAATGAAAACTTTTGGCATACCTAAATTTTGAGCGATACTGCATGAATGTTGGCCGCCTGCACCACCAAAACATGCAAGAACATGCTGAGAACAATCGAATCCTTTTGCCTCTGTAATGTTTCTAATGGGTCTACACATTGCTTCATTTGCAACTCTAATGAAACCAAAAGCAACTTGATCCTCTGTCATTAGTGGTAAATTATTGTTTTGTTGAAATTGATTGATTTCATCGGTCAACTCTTTAAATGCCTTTTTGGTTGCCTCTAAATCCAATGGTTCATTTTGATTTGGACCAAAAATGGGTGGGAAGTATTCTGGTAATAATCTACCCAATAATAAATTTGCATCAGTAATAGCCAATTGACCATTCTTTTTATAACAAACCGGACCAGGATGTGCACCAACTGATTCAGGACCAACTAAAAATAAACCACTCTTAAAGAATAATCTACTACCACCACCTGCCGCAACTGTATGAATATCTAATTGTGGTGCTTGAATTGTTAATCCTGATATTTCAGTTTCAAAAACATGATCCAATGTTCCATTATATCTACTAACATCTGTTGATGTACCACCCATATCAAATCCAATTATTGGTTGTTGTTTAATTTCATTATTGCCATTGTTGTTTTTATGTGATTCAATTACAGTTGAAGTAGTTTTTGAATAACCAACTACACCACCAGCTGGACCTGATAAAATTGATCTAAAACCTCTAAATGAATCAACTGGACATAAACCACCATCACTCATCATAAATGAAATATCAACATCACCAATATTACTATCGAATCCTTTTGTAAAGTTTTTAATATACAATTCAATTAATGGTGTCAAATATGCATCTACACAACTTGTTAAACCTCTTGGTACTGCTTTAATCATTGGCATTAATTGATGTGATAATGAAATATGCTCAAATCCAATCTCTTTTGCAATTTCACCAACTAATAATTCATGATCATGAAATGTATATGAATGAATAAATACAACTGCAATTGATTTTATACCTTTAACAAAATATTTCTTTTTTTTTTTTTTTTTTTGTGGTATTAATAATTTTATCAATTTCTTTTTTTTTTTTTTTTTTTTTTTGACTGGATTAGGAAAAAAAAAAAAAATTGGAAAAAAGTTTTTTTTGGAAATTCTAAAAATAGAATTTTGTTTTTTTTTTTTTTAATCAAAAAACTTACCAATAATTCAGATTTAATTTTATCTCTATTTGGAATTTCTAAAACTTTAATATAATCACCAGTTGTACCTTTTTTTAAAGAATTTGGAGACTCTAATTTGATATCATTTAAAACTTGATCATTTGTAACAATTTGAACTCTTTCATCAAGTTCAACCACAGAATTATAGATAAGTTCTGGTTTTGTAATATTTAATTCAAATATTTTTGGTCTTGATTGATTACCAATTTGTAAGAGATCTCTAAAACCTTTTGATGTTACCAATAGTACCTTTTCACCTTTTCTCTCTAACAAAGCATTGGTTCCAACAGTTGTACCCATACGAATTGATTTAATTGCATAGGTATCAACATTTTCTTTTGATATGGATTTACCTTGAATACGTTCCAATATTCTTCTAATACCTTCACGTGGTGCATCAGAGTAATTCTCTGGATCCACTGATAATAATTTCTCGACAATATAATATGGTTCATAAGGAAATTCTGCATAAATATCTGTGAATGTACCACCTCTATCAATATTAAATTTAATTGATTTCTTTAATTTATCAATTGTCATTTTGAGATTTAAAATAAAAAAAAAAAAAATAAAAAAATTTACTTGGGTATTTGTGTGAATGATAATGAAATTAATTAAAAAAAATTAAAAAAAAAAATTAAAAAAAAATTAAAAAAAAAAATTGTGAACAATCACAAGTTTATAATATCCAAAATAAAAAAAATAAAAAAAAATAAAAAAAAAAAAAAAAAATGAAAAAAAAAAAAAAGTGTTTGAATTGAAACTTAATTTTACTTTTATAATTATCATTACCATATTTTATTTTATTTTATTTTTTTTTTGATTATTATTATTATTATTATTATTATTATTATTATTATTATTATTATTATTATTATTATTATTATTATTATTATTATTATTATTTATTTATTTATTTATTTAATTATTATGAATTGGAATTAAAACTGAATTTTCTGAAATTCTAGAATCTTTTGGAATATCATCTTCATTTTTTGAAAAGATTTTGGTTATATTTAAAATCTTTTTCTTTTTGGATCTAGATTTATACAAGTAAAAGAAGAATTCAACAAGAGCATTTGAAACTAAATTACCAACAATAAATGCAAACATTGTAAATCTCCAACCAACTGGTAATACTCTTAATTGTAAGAAATCCCAAACTTTATAAAATCCACCAAATAATAAGATTAAATTTGTAGTTAAAGTAAAAATATATACCATAAATAAATATTCTTTAAAAATTTGAAAAAAAAAAAAAAAAATAGTTAGTAACTAAGTTTTTAATAATTATTATTAAGAGGGAAAAAAAAAAAAAAAAAAAACTTACTATTTGTATAAAATGGTTTTAAAAATGGTTTACCAAAAGAAAAAGTGAATAACATAATTGAGTATTGGAAAGAACCAAAAATGAAAAGTGATGTAGTAATATAACTTCTAATATTTTGATCATCCAATACAATTTCATCAAACCAAGATTTAGTTTGAACCAAAAGGTAAATGGCTAAAAGATAAGAGACACAAACCAAAATATGAACAAATAGAGAACCAATGATAGCGCCACTAATTAACCTACCGGAAGGACGTTTAAGTGAGAGTTTTTCACATGGTTCTGTCATACCTAAAAAGATAACCAATGGGAAGATAACGAAAAGATCTTGATAAAGATATTGCCAATTACCCAATACACTTGCATGGAAATATAAAAAGATGACTGAAGTGAATTGAATCAATGAATACATTCCCATGAATTGGAAAAGTTTGAATGAAACTGCCAACGATGCTCTACCCTCTCTAATTAAAGTTGGAACACAGCTGATATCAGTGATGGTTGAAGTGAATGGTGCAGCGATTGAAGCTTCACTCTCTGATAATGATATACCTACATGAGCAGCCTTCAATGCACCACAATCATTTGCACCATCACCACACATACCAACATATAATCCAATACGTTCCAATTCTTCGATCAAAGTTTGTTTTTCATCTGGTGTCATTCTTGCATAAACAACACCACGTCTTAACATATTGACGAATCTAGTTGAACCAGTTGCTAAATAATGATTATAGATTTGTTTAAAAACTGGGCCTGTTACAATTAAATTATAATCACGATTTTCGTCATCCAATAATAAAGTGTTTGGATCTAATTTATGTATATCACCTCTACCTTCTTGTGAAACATGCTCCCAAATAATTTCATCCTCAAGCATGCTACCTTTAGTTGCGATTGCTGTTGTTGATGTTGTAGTTGATACTGATGATGATGAATCGTTATTACTATTAGTATATAAAGTTGATGCTACTGCTGTTTGAGATGGTGGTGGTGGTGTTGGTGTTGATGATGGTTGAATTAAACCCATAAATAAAATTGAATCATTTTTAATTATACCACATTGTTTTGCAACACTTGTAGCGGTTAAACCATTATCACCAGTTACCATAACGGTTCTAATATTTGCTTTTTGTAATTTTTTAATGATTGGTGGTGACTGTGGTTTAATTCTATTCTCCATAATGATAAAACCTAAAAATTCAAGATTTGATTCAGATTCTTTTCGAAGGATATCTCTTTTTGGGAATAAAAAGGTTGGATCCCATTTACGATAAGCACATGCCAATACTCTATAACCTTTCTCTGTGTAAATTGCCAATTGACTATCGTAATCCTTTGGAATGGTTTGTGGAATACATAGATTTTTAATCATTTCAGGACTACCCTTTACAAGACTAAAACATCTACCACTCGATTGTAATTGAACGATTACACTCATTCTTTGAAGTTTTGATTGAAAATCGAAATTCTCCAAATAGGACACCATAATCTCTTGTGATAAAAATTCATTTGGTGACATTGATATAACTTGACCACTACTACCGGTTGTACTACCATCTAAAATGGTTGAATTGGTAGATTCAAATATTTTAATCTCTAATGGATCACCAGATACTGAACCATTTATAACTGTTAATGAATGACATGTTGACATTAATAATCTAAACATACCTTGATTATTATTAAATGATGTTACTTTTGGATCATTCATTTCGTTAAATTTATATTCAACCATTGAAACATTTGCAGATGTTGGTATATTAATCATATTATAATAATAATTTTCACCATTATTATCACCACTACCACCAGCACCACCAGCACCACTACCATTAGCAGTATTATTATTTGAATTAATTGTTGGTGAATTTGGTAAAGATGAAAATGTCATTCTACTATCCAAATATAATGATTGTGGTGATTTTGAAATTGATAATGGTGAACTTGGTATTGATAATGATTTATAATTATTATTATTATTATTATTATTATTATTATTATTATTATTATTATTATTATTATTATTATTATTATTATTATTATTATTATTATTATTATTATTATTATTACTATTATTGCCATTATTATTTATGATGATTGAAGTTGAAATTATACCTAATAAATCTAAACCCTCTTCAGTTAAAGTACCAGTTTTATCGAAACAAAATACTTGAATTTTACCAGCCATATTTAAACGTGGTGGTGAAATACAAAATATTTTTGATTTACGTAAACGTGATAAACCAAAACCAGTACCTACTGTCATTGCCATTGGTAAAGCTGGTGGAACGACGATTGTAATTAAATCGAGAGCACGTAATGCAATTATATGATTAGTTACACCCAATGTTTTTAAACGCCAAACTGAAATACAAAATCCTGCAAAAGCTAAAACACATAAAACTCCAACAAATTTTAAACTTTCCATAAAGAATTTGAAATGAGATTTCTTTGGATATAAAATACTAAGAATAAGTTTACCTTTTGTAGTTTGAAATGATGTATCTCGTACCATACCAAATATTTTATCATTTGTACTTGTAGATGATAATAATTTTACAACAACTGTACCACCATAAATTAATGAACGTTTTTCTTTTGATAAATCTTTAATTTCTTCATTATTATTATTACTACCATCTTGTGTAATATAATTATTATTATTATTTTGTTGTTGTTGTTGTTGTTGTTTAAATAATTTAATTTCTTCATCACTTAAAACACTATATTTATTAACAGGTATTGATTCACCAGTTAACATTGACTCATTTAGAATTGCTTGACCAGATAATAAGATAACATCACATGGCATAATGAAATCTTGACGTAATTCGATGATATCACCAGGTACTAACTCTGTAGAGGAGATAGTTTCAATTTCACCATTATTTCTAAGAACATCCACTGAACATACAAAATGGGAAATCTTTTGTAATGATAATAAATTACCACGAATCTCTCTTAAACTTATTATAGCACTAACTGTTGCAATTAAAAAGATAGCTGCTGCATAATAATAGTATTCTTCTGCAATCCATAAACATACACTATAGATTTGAAAGATGAAAAATGGATGTAACACCTCCTCCATTAAAAGACGTGGAATATTTTTAACTGGGAAATTGATTTCGTTTTCTCCGAATCTCTGCTTCAATTTCTTTAAACTCTCTTTACTCAATCCATTCTCAACCAATCTTAATAACTCAATCTTTTCATACTGGTTAACTAATTTAGTTTTTTCATACTCTTGAATTTTCTCGTTGAAAAAGAATCTTGAAAATCTATAAATTATATATTTCTCAGTATATTGATTTGATGTATGATGACGATCATCATTGTCGTCCATTATGTAATTAACCTTTGAGAATTCAAATCTTAAATCTTTAGAATAAACCAAAACATGAGTTGCATTTGAAATGGTTAATGATTTTTTAAATCGAATATTAATATATAATAATTCGAACCAATAGTATACCAACAATGAAACACCACATGAAAATAAAATTGTTAACCAATAAATGAATTCTCTTGATTTATTACTTTCATATCCAACCATTCTATCTACCAATAACATATCCTCACCACCATTCTCTTCAATATTTTCTTGTTTTTCAACTTTTTTTAAATATGATAAATCTTTTTCTTCTTCTTCCTCCTCCTCTTCTTCTATTTCAATTTTATTATTATTATTTTCCATATTTCTAGAGTTTGTTAAACTTGATTTGATTATATTTTTTAATGATGTTGTTGGTTTTGGTAATTTTGAGTCTAATCTAAATGTATCTAAATCATTTTCCTTATCGTCGTCATCATCATCATCATAATTATTGAAATCTTTTGATTTTGATAAAAGTGGTGGGGAATTTTTATATTTTGATTTCAATTTTTTATTTGCTGAAGAAGATGATGATAATGATGGTGAAGATGATAAAATTGGTGAAACTTTGGTTTTTGGAATTTGTTGAATTAATGGAGTTGATGATTCTGTAATATATGCACCAATTGTTTCAGTGTTATCATTCAATGACTTTAAATCCATACTATTGTTATTATTATTATTATTATTGTTGTTGTTATCGTTATCGTTGTTGTTGTTATTATTATCATTATTATTATTATTATTATTATTATTATTATTATTATTATTATTATTATTATTATTATTATTATTATTATTATTATTATTATTTTTTACTTCACAAATATCACGATGTGAATTTTCATTATTATTTAAGTCAATCATCATTTGAGAATTTGTTGGTGGACTGTCATTTTTAATCATTATTTTCAATGTCTATTTTGAATATTTTTTTTTTTAATTTAAAAAAAAAAAAAAAAAAATTATTTTCTATTATCCTATAAATGTAATTGTAATATTATTTAAACATATTATTTTTTAAAAAAAAAAAAATAAAAATAAAAAAATAAAAATAAAAATTAGTTTGGATAATTTTTGTTTAATTTTGTGTTTGAGGAGAGAAAAATTATTATTATAATTCAGGTAATTATAAAATAAGGTAAAAAAATTAAAAAAAAAGAAAATAAGGGGGAAAAAAAGAAAATATTTTAAAAAAAAAAAAAAAAAAATATTTTTAAAACAATTGTAGATGAATATAGGAATTAAAGTGTTCGGCGTGGTGGGAGTTTGTGGTAGGAATAAACAATTGCACATGTCGTGAAATTTACACAACCATATATGTGTGTGTGTTTGTGGTTTGTTTTCTGTGTAGTTTTGAATCAAATTATTTAATAAAATAATGAAAAATGCAATTACAGTAATATTATAATTAAATAAATTTAAGTGAAGTGGGAAAAAAATATAAAAAAAAAAAAAAGAAAACATACCTAAATAATAATTAATTTCCTAACCGGTTTTTTTTTTTTTTTTTTTTTTTGTTTACTTGGGTTTTTTTTTTTTTTTGAAGTTCAATTATATGTTTGTTTTATTTTTTATTTTTTTATTTTTTATTTTATTTTATTTTATTTTTTTTATAAACTATTATTTGTAAACAAATTTATATATTGAACTAAGATTTAATACACCAACAACCACTTTGTATAAAAAAAAAAATTTATTACAGGAGTGTTGTAATAAAAAAAACTGAATAAATTTAAATATTTATAAAAAAAGAAATAAGGGAATGATATTTAAAAAACGACACAGAAATTGTGTTGTATGTAAATATTCTATGATGAAATAAATTTATTGAAAATATAAAAATAAAAGTGGACTATAAATTTATTATATTTGTATGTGAATATGTATATGTATGTTTGTATGTGTATCTGTATATGTGTAGGTTTAATAATTTATCACTTTGGGTGTGTGTAAAATAATAATAATATAAATTTTTTTTTTTTTTTTTTGTTTTTTTTTTTTTTTTTTTTTTTTTTTTTGATGAGTTTGGGAAAAAATAAAAAATGTGAACGTTGTTATCGGTTTTTTTTATATGCAAATTTTTTTTTTTTTTTTTGCCAGATTCTCGCTCAGTTGCAAAAAAACAATAAAAAAAATAAAAAAAATAAAATAAAAAAATAAAAAAAATAAAAATAAAAAAATTTAAATTTAAACTTATATACTTATTTGTTCCATTTCATTTTTTTTTTTTTTTTTAAAATTAATTATTAATAAATTGATAATTGCTTCAATTAAAATATTTATTAAAGATTAAAAAGATGAATAATACATTAATTAATCTAAACAATGAAAAAAATGGGTTAGATTTTTTTTTTTTTTTTTTTTTTTTTTTTTTTTTAATAATAATTGTTTATAAAAAATTAATATAGAAATTGTATCTTCGAATTCAAAGAAGAGAAAATATAAATAATAATATAATTAATTACATTGTTAATATTATTTTGTGAACCCCTAAAAAATAAAAAAATAAAAAAAAAAAATAATAAAAAAAAAAAAAAAATGAAAATTAAATTTGGAAAAAAAAAAAAAAAAAAAAAAAGAACCCATAAACAAAGTTATTAAGTTGTTAATATTAATTTGATATTTTTTTATTTTAAACATTAGAATACACGTGGATTCTGATCGATTTTGATTTCTTCTGAGAATATCGTGGGAAACATCCACCAGAACGAGCCCGTATTTTCACTTACCAATCAGAACAGTAATATAATGCTGTGTTTGAATGATGAAATTATACAGCTTTTTAAATTAATAATAAAAAAAAAAAAAAATATATCTTTAAAACATTATAAAACTCTAATTAATATGTTTCATTCATTATCCCAAAAGTCAATATTTTATATTAAAAGCCAAAATTTTATATTGAATATTGACTTGTGTATTTGGATAAAACATAATTATTAGAATTTATTTTATTATTTTTATTTTTTATTTTTATTTTTTTATCATCTCAAAAATATACACCTAAAAAATAAAAAAATTGTTTTATTTTAAAAATTCAATAAACCCAATGCAAAAGAATTGTTTAAAAAAAGAAATTTTGTGTTTTAACCGAAATAACCCAAAATTTGATATTTTTTTTTTTTTTTATTTTTTTTTTTTTTTTTTTTCTTTTTTTTTTTAATTTTCTTTTTTTTTTTCAAAAATAAAAAAATAAAAAAAAAAAAAGGAAAAAAAAAAGTTTTTTTTTATTCATCTTGTACATTAAAATATTTTAATCTATTTGTATATTATATAAAGAAAAAAAAAAAAAAGAAAAAAAAAACCCACACCCACACACACACACAACTGTACCATACACAACACATAAAAACAATTTCACTTTAGTATCAAAAAAAAAAAAAAAAAAGCAAAAAAAAAAAGCAAAAAAAAAAAAATAATAAATCATTATCACATCAAAATTATTATTATTTTTTTTTTCACATTAATTTTCAACATAACCACATTCTAAAAAAGAAACATTAAAAAAAAAAAAAATAAAAGAAAAAAAAATAATAATTATAGTAGAAAATATATATTAAAAAATGGCAAATAAAAATGTATTATCAGAGATGGATGATTTGATGGCAGAGTTAGGATTAGTAGAGACTACAGCAACACCAACATCAGATCAAATCAAACAACCACAACAAGAAACAGCACCAACATATCTTACATATAAAGATCCAAATGTATCAACAGGACCTGGAGGAGATTTTAGAAATTTAAATGACAATAATGGTGGTATATCACGTGGACCAGGATTAATGAGTACAGGACCAGGATTAGTCAGTACAGGACCAGGATTAATGAGTACAGGACCAGGTTTAATGAGTAAAGGACCTGGTTTACCAAATAATAGTATCAATAATAATATAAGTAATAATAATGGTGGTGGTATTAGCTCAGGACCAGGATTATCATTTGGAGTATCATCAGGTGTATCATCAGGTGTATCATCAGGTGTATCATCAGGTGTATCATCAGGTGTAACATTAGTAGCACAAAATCATTTAGCACGTCAACCTTCACCACCATTAAATTCACAACAACAGCAACAGCAACAACTACCAACATATTTGGATGGAGTTGGTACATTACAACCAATTTCATTAGCAGCAACAACACCAGATGGACGTGTAGTTAAAGCTAATGGACCAATTTGCGGAGCATGTGGAGATATGATTATTGGAGTTTGTACAAATGCATTGGGACGTTCATATCATCCAGAGCATTTTGTATGTACCTATTGTAAATTACCATTCTCAGGATCATTCATTGAACATGAAGAAAAGTTATATTGTGAGAATGATTATTTGGAATTATTTAGTCCACGTTGTTTCGCATGTATTAAACCAATTGAAGACACATGTATCAATGCATTGGGTAATCGTTATCATCCAGAGTGTTTCTCATGTTCAGGTTGTGGTGACAAGTTACGTGGTAAACCATACAAAGAGGAGGATGGAGAAGTTTATTGTAACACATGTAAGATTGCAAGACAAAAACGTTTAGCAGCAAAATCTGAAATTTGTTCAAAATGTAAACTTCCAATCACTGGTGAATACATTATTCTTCAAGGTCAACCAGTTCATTCGGAGCATTATCGTTGTGAAGAGTGTGGTTGTGAATTCAATGTGGGTAAAACTTGTCATGAATATGAGGGTCGTCTCTATTGTTATGAAGATTATCAAAAACAAATTCTCAATATATGTGGTGCTTGTTCAAAACCAATCGTTGGTCGTTCAATCACTGCTTTGGGTAAAGTTTGGCATCCAGAACATTTCACTTGTACCACTTGTCAAGTACCATTCGCTGGAAGTGCTTTTCGTGAACATGCTGGTAAACCCTATTGTGAATCACATTATCATCAATTCTTTGGTCGTCAATGTTTCAAATGTTCAAAACCTGTGGTTGACACTGGTGTTGAAGTATTTGGTAAAATCTATCATCGTGAACATTTCACTTGTACAGGTTGTGAATGTGTTTTAGGTAAAGAAATTATGGAATGGGATGGTAAACCACTTTGTTTCAAATGTTTTGATGCACTTCCAAAAGAAGTTAGAAAAAGAATTAAAGAAAAGAAAGCTGGTGATAAAAAAGCTGAAGCTTATCGTGAAAAATTAGCTAAAAAAGAAGCAAAAGAATTAAAAAAAGAAAGAGAAAGAGCTGCAAAAGAAAAAGAAAAAGAATCAAAAGCTAAATAAAATAAAAATAAATTTTCATAAAATAAAATAAATAAAAATAAAAATAAAAATAAAATTAAAACAATATATATACTTTTTATTTTTTTATTTTTTTATTTTTTTTTAAATATCTTTAAAATTTAAAATAATATTTGAATTAAAATTTACAGGTTGGTAAATCTAAATAAATTAAAGATTTTGGTAATATTGATATCATAGGTTGTATTCCTTCATTTGGTATTCTTGATAATAGATCAAAATAATTAATTAAAAGTTGAAAATGAGTTAATGATGATGGGCACTCAAAAATACTCAAAATGATATATCATTCATTTTTTATTTTTTTTTATTTTTTTATATTTTTTTTTAAATTTTTTATTTTTCAAATATAGAATTTAATTATTTATCATTCATTTTTTATTTTTTAATAATGAGCAGAAATAAATTTTCTTATTTTTCTTATTCAATTTATTGTTTTTTTTAAAAAAAAAAAGAAAAATTAGTGGAAAGAATAAAAATTTTAAATTCAAAAATAAAAAAAAGAAATAACTATTTATTTAATTTTAATTTTTAAATCAAAAAAATAAATAAATTAAATCTGGATTATATTATTTTTTAAAACATTCAAATTTGTTAAAAAAAAAAAATTAAAAATAAAGTAAAACTTGGACTAACATGAATTGTTTTTATTTTTTTTTTTATTTTTTTTTTTTTAATTTTTTTTTTTTAAAAAAAAAAATATCTTTTTTTAATTTCAAAAGGTTATTGTGGGTTGAAAGATTGCAATCGAATGTATATGCTGAGCATTGGGAAATGACAGAGAAATCAACAAGTAATAGTAATACACCTGTTGTTGTACATTCAAATAATGGTACACCTCAACCAATGATAGGGTTAAATAGAAAACTTTCAAATAAATCAAAAACTTCAACTCCTAATAATAATAGTAATAATAATAATAATAATAATAATATCAATAATAATAATAAAAATATTCATTCACCATCTAGATTATTAGATACTATAAATAAACTTCAATTAGATGCATTAGAATATGTTGATTTACCAATACCAACCAATATATATGGTTTATCAAGTATACCATTATTATTAACTGATATTACTGATACAAGTAATAATAATAACAATGAAAAGACAAATAATAAAAATAATAATACGATTGTTGAAACAACATTAGCACAATCAATTGGACAAATTAGTATGAATAATAGTACAATTATACCAAATAATAGTAATAATAATAATAGTAGTAAGAATATATTCATATCAAAACAGAATAAATTATATATATCAAGTAGAACAAGTTTAATATCTGTTGAATCTGAGGAAGATTTAGAAACTGGTTCATTATCTTGGTTAACAAATGAAATTATATCAAATTCTGATATAAATCCTCCACCACCACCACCACCACCACCACAAACAACATCAACAACATCAACAACAACAGCAACAACATCAACACAAACAACTACACAAGCAACAACAACAGCAACATCAAGAAATCCATCATCACCATCAAAAATTACTACAAATTCAACAACTAGTACACAACCTAATCAATTTGTTGAGAATCAAATTGTATCAGTCGATTCATTCCTTGATGAAGGACAACCAGTAATTGCATTCACTCAAGTAACACCATTTCAACTAAATCAACCAAATAATTCAAAAGGTAAAATATTATTTAATATTAGTGATTATGAATCATCAATAAATGATAGTAGTGGTGGTAGTGGTGATACTACTCCCACAATTCCATCAACAACATCGACATCAACACAACAAACAAATAGTCAACAAAACTTTAATAATAATAATAATAATACAACTACGGCAGCACCACCACCACAACAACCTCCACCAAAGAAAAGATTAGATATTTTAAATTTTAGTTTTCAAATATTTGATATAGATTTCATACCATTTCATCTTACTCATTCAAGAATTGAACAATTTGAAGATGGAAATAGTAAAAATGTATTTCTTTTATCTGGTAGTGATGAAAAGATACATATGTATTACTATAATGGTAACGAATTTGTCGAGGGTGATATATCAAGATATTTTCCAGAGATGTGTAATTTAGGTTCAAATGCTTTAAAAATTGAAATTAAATATTATCAAAACTTTAGATTAGTTGCAATTGGTTGCCAAAATGGTTTATTAAAATTATCAATTATAAATGGTTTGTATTGTTAATTATTATTATCATTAATTATTATTATTATTATTATTATTATTATTATTATTATTATTATTATTATTATTATTATTATTATTATTATTATTATTATTATTATTATTATTATTATTATTATTAATTATTCATTGATAATTAATTTTTTATTATTTTAAAATAAAATAAATTTAGAAATAACCAAAGAAATAAAGAGTGAATCTTTTTTTTTAGATGGTCCAGTTCAGACACTTTGTATATATAATGAAAATATTGATTTAAATAATAGTAATAATAATCATATGTATAATTGTTATAATTATAATAATAACAATAACAATAATAATGATATTGATAGTTTTGGTAATTTTGATATTAATCAAGATGATTCAATATTTTCCATTATAAATGAAATTAAAAGTAATACTGATCAAATTATTAATAATAGTGAACAACAAATGAAAAAAATGCATTTATTGGTCGGTAGTATCATTGGATATTCGGTAGTTTATAGAAACATTTTCAATCAATTACTTCAAGATTCTCATTTATTGGAATATTCAGATTCTTTCGATAGTGTTACAAGTGTCCATGTTTTTGATATTGATGCAGATGGTCAAAATGAATTATTAATTGGTACATATGGTATGGAACTATTGGTTTATAAAAAACAACAACAACCAATTGATAATGATAGTAATGGTTTTATATATAAATTAAATAGCCATCGTCATTTTTCTCATCCAATTCTTGGTATTCAAACTATTGAATTGATGAATGATGGTATTAAACAATTAATCATTATGACTATGTTTGGTGTCTATATTATGCGTGTTCCAATCTTAAAATATCAAGAAGAATTATCAACAAGAATTGAATTGATTAAAGAAATTTTAAAATTAAAACAGCAACAACAACAACAACAACAACAACAAACTTAAATAATAAAATAATAAAATAATTATAAATAAAAATAAAAAAAAAAAAACTATATTTCTAAATGTTATTTATCTAAACATATTTAATCCTTTTTATTTTCTTTTTTAAAAAAATCAGATATTAGCTTATAATTATATTCTTCTTCTTCTTTACCATTATTATTGTAATGAATTTCACCATTATTTTTAAAATCTATATAAAGTGAGTGTAAATAATTTTTGAAAACTAATTTATAATTTAAAAAAAAATAAAAAAATAAAAAATAATTATTAATAAATATATATATTTCATCCCTATTAATTCATAGGTATACAATATAAATACATACTTTCATATTTTTGGTCATTTAAATCTGTATTATTATTATTATTATTATTATTATTATTATTATTATTATTATTATTATTATTATTATTATTATTATTATTATTATTTATTTTTAAACCTAATATTAAAAATAAATTATTTCTTGATAATGGTAAATCAATTTTTGTGTATTCAAATGCTAATAATATACAAAAGAGAGCTATCTCTGGTGCTTTGAAAAATGGAGATTCAATGAATGGTATTAAAGAAGAATCACTTAAAAAGTTGAATGAAATTTGAGATAAAACATGATTCTTTTCACAATCCAAAAAATAAAGAAAATGAAATAGATATGGTGGTGCTTCATCAATGATTTTACCAACACAATTATTATTATTATTATTATTATTATTATTATTATTATTATTATTATTATTATAAATCCCAGCAAAATTCTCTTTAAAAGATACTGATATATCATAGGATAATATTTGTAAAATTTTTTGTTCCATTGATAAAATATTATCTTTAAAATTATAATAGTCCTATTTAATAATTTTAAAAGAATAAAATACTATTCGTTAGTGTGTTTGAGAAATAAATAATTATAATTATAATTATAATTATAAATTATTATTTATTATTATTATTATCTTACATCATTTAGTAATAATCTATCATTTGTTAAAATATAATATGACACATTTAATAAATCTCTAACTTTCATTGGTAATATTGATGATGAATTAACTTTAATACAAATTAAAATGCATGTCATTGAAACAAACTAAAAAAAAAAAAAAAAAAAAAAAAAAAAAAAAAAAAATAAATAAATATATTTAGTGATTTTATTTCTAATTATTTATTCAATTTGTTGTTTTTTCAAAAAAAAAAAAAAAAAAAAAAATTTTTACATATTGATTATAATCAAAAATAAATTTCCTATTTAAGAATCTTTTTAATAATGATATTGAATGAAGATATGCTAATGAAGAAAGTGATAATGAATCACAAACTTTCCTCATGAAAACTAACATTCTTTTAAAACAATTATTGAATCTTTTCCAATCTTGCTCTTCAGAATTATTGACATTTTTCTGGTGGTAAATGTAAAAATTTTTAATATCACTTTGAAACTTTTCAATATTTAAAATGGCTATATATTTATTATCATAGTTGAAATTATTTATTATTTTACTATCATAACTATTAAAATTATTCATTTAATTATTTTTTTATTTCTTTTAAATTATTTATATATTGCATAGAAAAAGTTGTAGTTGTTGTTTTGAGCAAAATGAATAATGATTATGTAATCAGTAAAAAAAAAAAAAAAAAAAAAAATATGCGAAAAATGAATTCAAAAAAAGGTTTTTTTTTTTTTTTTTTTTTTTTTTTTTTTTTTTTTTTTTTTTTTTTTTTTTTTTTTTTCGATTACACAACACAATCATCATCAGAAAAAAAAAAAACTATTTTAACAAAACTATGGTATTACCATTATTAAAAGTTGGGTCATTATTAATTAAAAGTTTGGCTAAACCATTGTCAAAACAAATTAAAATAAGAGCATCAAAATCACCAATATTCCATGACAGAGTTGTTAGAGGTGCAAGACTATGGCATAAATTAGATTTGAAATTAACCAAATTCAATGGCGATACAACTAGAAAACCAGTAGATTTAAATGTTAACGCTGCAATTGATTTAGGTACTGAAATAGTTTCTGAAGCATTTTTATTAAGTGTTGCAATTGGTCTTTTATTATATGAAACCTCAAGAAGTTCTGAAAAAGATAAAAAGAAAGAAGGTAAGTTATATAAAGATATAAATATTTATATATCTTTCTTTTTTTGGAAATAAACTATAAAATAAACTAATAATAATAATAAAAAAAATAAAAAAAAAATAAAACAGAGGCACTACAAAATAGATTTAAAAATTTAGAAGAAAAACTTGAAGTTCAACAAGAAACTATTAATAATTTAACAAATGTTATTGAAGCAATACAATCATCGAATCCAAATTTAAATATATATATTGACCCAAATCAATCAACAAAATCATCAATTGCTGAATACATAAATACTCATAATATTAAATTAAATTCTTTAAAAAACGCGCAAACAGAAAATGATTATAAATCAATTTCCAGTGAAGGAATTCCAAATAAAAGAATATCCAATGTAAACTAATTTTTAAAAACAAACAAAAAAAAAAAAAAAAAAAAAAAAAAAAAACCTAAATTTCTTTTTTTCCCACTAATTTAAATAATTCTTTTTTTTATTTTTATTCTATTTACATTTTGTGAATATTTTAATATTCACTTTATATTTACTCATCGGATATATATATATTAAGTATAAATTGAACCTTTACATCTTGTTTCATTATGATAATTAAAACATTTTATACTACAATATCTACTTGAACATTGTTTACAGGTATATGCACCAATATAGCCACATATTGAACAAAAGTGTCTAGGTGGAAATATTGAGGGTTTTGATTGAACGCTAATATATGTTGGTACATGATCTGGAAAAGTTTCTAAATACTATATGTGTATAATTATAATGATTTTGGAAATTTTAATATATGAGGGATATTTTAAAATTAAAAATAATAATAATAAAAAAAAAAAAAAAAATATTATTCACTTACAGATTTCTCTAAAACATCATTAAAATTTAAATTCATTGATTTCTTTTCATTTTTTTTCTTTTCTCTTGCAATGAATAATCTTTTTTTATTTACAGGTGTTGTATAAACTATTTCATTTTCATCATCGTTATAATCATTGTCTTCTTCATCTCCTCTACTACCTATTGGTTGTTGTTCATTGTCATCATCCAATGATTCCAATCTTGCACTTATAACTTTTTCTTTTAAATTCCTTCTATCCTCTTCACTAGTTACTCTATATCTCTTTGAAATTTGACTCTTTCTTTTACTTGATTGTGGTGTTTCTATATTTACAATTATTGAATCTGACATTCTTTTTTTTTTTTTTTTAATTTTAAGTAAAATTATTATTTTATATACAATGATTTGAGAAGGTCATATAACCCTTTTATATTTTTTTGTAGTTGGTTGTATAAGTCCTTTGTGTGAAAATGTTTGTGTGGCGTTTGAGTGTGAAATATTTTTTTTTTTTTTTATTTTTAAAACTTTTTCAACTTTTTTTTTTTTGTTTGTTTTTTTTTTTTATTATTCGTTTATTTAATTAAAACAGAGGAGAATTATCACAGAAGTTCAAAAGCCACAATGAAAAAAAATAAAAAAAAAATAAAAAAAATAAAAAAAAAAAATAAAAAAAAAAAAATTTTTTTTTTTTTTTTTTTTTTTTTTTTTATGAAATTTGATCTTTTTTTTTTTTTTTTTTTTACATATTAACTCTAAACACCAATAAAAAAGATGTTAAGCAAATCAAATAATATCAGAAAGTAAGGAAAAAATTAATTTTTATTAAAATTTTATTATATTTATCTAACAAAATATATATTTTCAAATAAATAATAAAAAAATAAAAATATTTAGAGTCTTTGCCAGAGGATTCACAACTTACGTTCAACCAGGTAAATTCAATGCTGAAACCAACGAAACCATTGGCAATAGAATTAGCAATGTTTGTGAAAAATTCTCATATAATGATGCAATCTCTATTCCAGATCATGAAAACTACACTTTAACTTATAATGATGTTTTAGTAAGTAATACGAAAAAAAAAAAAAACAAAAAAAAAAAACAAAAAACAAAAAAAACCCAAACTAACAAATTCAACATTATTAAAAAAAAAAAAAAAAAATCAAATCAAATCATAATTAAAAATCAAATATAAATAGCAAAATACAAGAGGTTTAGCAGGTGGTTTTATTGAGCACAGCATTAAAGATGATCAAACAATTGTTTCAAATTCATTTGGTGTTGATAGTACAATGACACATATTGCAGCATCATTTGCAGGTTTAAATTATGTATCAATTCCACCAACTTCAACATTCTCAGAAATTGGAACTCATTTAAATAATCAAAAAGCATCATCATTCGTTATGGCTGATTCAAACCAAAGAGTTATGGTTGATGAAGCATTAGAATTCTTCCCAAATTTAAAAACTAGTATGTAGTTAAATAATTAATAATACAGTATGACCCAATATTTTTAAAATTGAACTAGAGGATTTAAGAATTTTATCAATATAAAACAACAATGATAATAATATCAAGTCATTATATATCTATATGATGATTGATATATATATATTTATATTTATTAGTACATATGTACTAACCCAATTATATTTATAAATATAGTTTATAACGATGAATATCACAGAGATAACAGATTCCCAGAATTAAAACATATTTTTTCAACAGGTGCATCACAACAACCAGGTATTAGTTTATTAAGAGATATTATTTTAGATACCAAAACTTCACCAAATAAAAACGTTACAAACACTCAAATCTCAGCAACCTACCCAGTCGCTGATGGAAAATACGTTTCATTCACCCAAAAATCACTTTTAAATACAGCTGATGCTTTAGCTGAATTCTTTAATATCAAAACAGCCCAAAGATTTTCATTTGCCGCTCCATTATTTGAAGGTAACGCCACTGCTTTCAGTAAGTATTAAATAATAATAATAAATAATAAATAATAATAATAATAATAATAATAATAATAATAATAATAATAATAATAATAATAATAATAATAATAATAATAATAATAATAATGAAAAAAAAAGATTATTAATTGAGTTTTTTTTTTTGTTTTTTCTTATTTATAATGAAAAGACCTAGCATGTCTTTCAAAAGGTGCTTTGATCGCACTCATCAGTCAAATTAATCCAGCAAACATTTTAAATTCAATCATTAAAGATAAATGTGATAACCTTTTCATTTCATCATCAGTTTTAAATACATTAGTTTCAAGCCCAGAATTTGCAAGAGTTGAAAACTTTGAATTAAAGAAATTGATTGTTGGTATGTATATATAACTATATTTATGGTTTTCTTTAATAGTTTTTTTTTTTTTTTTTTTTTTTTTTTTTTTTTTTTTTTTTCAATTATGGTACCACATATTAATAGTTTTGAACAATTTTAATTTTTTTTGAAAAAAAAAAAAAAGTTGGAGAAATTGATAATTCAGTTGTTAAACAATTTGAATCAAAATGTAAAGGTGTTGAATCATCTATTATTCCATTCGTTCATGCTGGTCAAATTTCAGGTGTAGTTTTCAATTCATCAGGTGTTGGTAAACTTTTACCAAATGTTGAAGCTAAAATCGTCGATAGCAATGGTAAAGAGTTAGATTTCGATAATAAAGGTTCATTAATGACTAAAGGTTTCCATGTTGGTTCCAATCCAGCTCATTGGTTAAAAACTAACATCAAAGCTTCAATGTCAAAAGATGGTACCATTAAATTATAAATCTTAAAATAATAATAATAATAATAATAATAATAATAATAATAATAATAATAATTTTTTAAAAAAAAACCAATATACATCTCTAAACAAAATTAAAAAAAAAAAAAAAGATAAAAAATAAAAAATGTTATAAATAAATTAAATCTTTTTTTTTTTTTTATTTAAATAATTTTTATTAATCCCAAATAAAGGTTAAAATAAAAATAGAAAAAGATTTGGATATGCAATTACAGTTTTTTTTGGATATTTTAATAAAATTTGAAATTTTTAAATGAGTTGGAAATTGGTGTTTTTGGAGGAGGTTTATGGTTTTTGATAAGGTTTTGAGAATTAATTGAAAATGGAGGTGGGCTTTGAGATCTAATACAATTTGGTATTGAGTTATAATTGTTTTTGAATATTGGGTATTGTTTTTTATAAAATTGGGTTTACCAAACCTTTTATTGTTGTTGTTGTTGTTGTTGTTGTTGGATTTTATTTAATTATTTCTCACATTCCATTCTCTCTAATTTTCTTTTTAATTCTTCTATTTCATTTTTTTTTATTTTCACTTTTAATTGTTTCTTCTTTCTATCTTTAATATTTGTTTTTCTATATGTCTCACCCAATCAAGTTTTTCTCTTTTTGCTTTTTCAAGTTGTCTTTCTCTTTCTTCATTTTGTTCAATTGGCAGTGTTTCTATTTTCTTTCTTTCAATTTCTTGTTTTTGATTTTCATGTTTCAATTTTTCTCTTTCAATCATCTCTTTTTCAATTATTTTATTTTCTGATTCAATTACATAGGTTTGTTCAGTTCTTTTTTCATTTGCTATTTTTTCCAGTTTTTCTTTTTCTCTTTCACTTTTATCTTTTCCATTTTGTTTAATTTGATATAGCTTTCTATTATTTTGGATTTCAATTTGTTTAATTTGATTTAAAAGTTTATCATTTTCTAATTTTTTAATTTCAATTTCATTTTCAAATTTTTTAAATGGTAAAAGTTCATCTTTTTCCATTTTTTGTTTTAAATATTCAATTTGCTTTTTTTCAATTTCCAATTGATTTTTGAGGATTTGGTTTGTTAATTTTTCATTTTCACAATCTTGTATTAATTTATTTATTTTATCTAAATAATGGTGTTTTATTTCTTTAATTTCTTTTTTATTTCTTATCTTTTCATTTTTCAATTGACTTTGAATTTCTATTTCTTTTGAGTCATGATAATTTTCATTATCACTTACATAGAAACTAAATCTTGATTGATTTTTTGCTGACGGATGAAATAAGGACCCATCTGATCTTTTTAAATTAATATTACACCCTCCGTTGTAAGAAACAAATTCAAATTTTTCTCTAGTTTTATTATCATAAACTATTTGTGGTCTAATAAATTATTATAAATTAATAAAAATATATTTACTGTTAAATTTTTTTTTTTTTTTTCTTACATTTCATTATTTCTTGATGAACTATCAAAATTTATTTTTCTCATTTTAAAATTTTGAATAATAATTATATAATAATAATAATAATAATAATAATAATAATAATAATAATAATAATAATAATAATAGTAATAATAATAATAATAAAAATAATTTTATAAAATAATATTTAATAAAAAAAAAAAAAATAAAAAAAAAAAATAAAAAAAGGAATAAAAAAATAAAAAAACAATAATAAAAATAATAATAACATAATAATGTATTTTTGATTGTGGGTGTGGGTTGTGAGTTGTGGGTGGTAATTAGAAAATGAATTTCACAAATTTTTTTTATTTATTTTTAGCCCCACCAACTAGTTGGTGGTTAATTATAATTATAATGTTTTTTTTTATACAAATTAACTATTTGGTTTATAAAGTTTAAAATAATTTAATAAAAAAACATTATTTAAAGTGACAGATGAACTGTTTAAAAGGAAAGATTGATAATTTGTAATTTTTGGTAATGTTTTAAAGAATGGATTTTTGAAAAATTCTAAAACCAAATCAATATGACCCATTTGCACAGAGGTGAAAAAAATGGTATTAGAAGTAACATCACGAGAATCATTTCTTTCTCTAAATAAATTATAAATCATTGTTTGGTAATTTGATTGTAAATGTTTAAAAACATTTAGTTGACCATAAATACTAATAAATTTTAAAAGGTAAAAAGGTAAATGTCGACTCATTTTACCTTCATCAAATGATTTTATAATTAAATCAGCAAACCACAAATTACCATATAAACCAATTTCTAAACTTGTGATTAAATAAAAATCATTGAAATCTTTTGATGAGCCTAAAAATTGGGGTAATGAAATATGATCAATTCCATTGGTTTGTTTTAATCTAAGATAATTGAAAAGAATATTATACTTTGGATTCATTATATTACATCTTCCACTTTCAATATCAAAAGGTCTGTGATTGAAAATGTATGAGAAAATTCCAACAGAATCCCATTGATTATAATTATTATATAGATAGTTTACATTTGAAGGAGTACGCTCAAGTATATATTTAAAATCATTTAAATTAGTGAATTGATAACCATGAGTACTTGGAGTAAAATGCCAAATATTCATTGAATCATAATCGAAATCATCGATATTATCATAGATGAATTTAATAACATCCATTGAAATTTCTGAATAATTTCCTTTATGAA
Source organism: Dictyostelium discoideum AX4 (assembly GCF_000004695.1). Lineage (NCBI taxonomy): Eukaryota > Evosea > Eumycetozoa > Dictyosteliales > Dictyosteliaceae > Dictyostelium > Dictyostelium discoideum. Next base: position 2,705,057 of record NC_007090.3, read on the forward strand.
CCAAATCTTTAATACTAACATAGTAGATATTTGGTTGTAATAATTTCAAATGTTTCAATAGTTCAGATTTACCATCTTGAATTAATGTATTAACCAATGAAAAATTTACATTATTACCTCTTGTACAAATTATTGAATAGATTGTTTTATTCTTAATAATTAAATCAATCATTTCAGTTGAATTTATAGATCTATAAATTCTACCAATGGAAAGTGGTTCATTTGTAAATTTAAATTCAATATTTGAATCTATTAGCAAAAGTTTAACCAATTCTAAATCATTTACAAATATTAAATTTAATAAAATTTGATTAATTGAATTTTCTATTAAACTTGTTGATTTTTGTAATTTTTTAACATCACTTATTAAATCTTTAATAAATTGAATTTGTTTTGATCTTTCATTTTTACAATAATAAAAAATTGGAAGTTTACCAAACATTTTTAAACCTTCATTTTTGATTTTATTAAAATCATAAACACCAAATAAACATGGATGAAATTTTGAACTTAAATCTAATTCTTCACCATAATAAGATTCATATTTAATTTTATAAAATAAAAAACTATCATTAAAATATGATGATTTAAATTCTACAAATGGTAAAATAAATTGATAAAATCTTTTAACCAAAGAATTAATATTATTATCATTTGATGAATTGAATTCAAGTACCAATGTATTTAATTGTTCTTTTGTAAATGATTTTGTTAATATATTAATTTCATCAAGTGAATTAAATAAATTAATTTTATCATTAAATAGTTCATTTATATCTTTTTCATATTTAATTATTTTTAATTTATTATCACTTTTAATTTTATCAGTTGAATGAAATTTATTATATTTAAAAGATTTTTTAGAGATTGAATCTGTATATGGTTTTAAAAATTCTTTTAAATGAATAATTGATTTTACAGATTCAATTAATACTGATAAAGTTTGATCATAAACTAATATATCAAATAAATGATATGGTTTACATTGAAATTGAAATTTTTGTTTATAAATTGCTTCACTTAATGGTACATTTAAATTACATTGATTTAAAAGAAAATTTAATCTTTCATTTAACAAAAAACCATTTTTATTTAAAATATTGGTGTTATTATTATTTGATGAAAATAAAACCATACTCCAAATTTTATATAACGATGCTGGCTTTTCAAGTGCTCCCGATCTCTTTAAAACTTGGAAAATAAATAAAGCACAATCATATGACCCAATTTCAATGGATCTATAAAGTGAATCCAATGAAAAACAATGATTATGACATGTAACTAATGCCTCCAAACATTGGACATTATCATATTCAATTGAAATATATTCACATTGAATTATATTACCATTATCTATGAAATATTTTGAATAGTTTTTAAATAGGTGATAATAAAAGTTTGAAGAATTCCATTGAGCTTTAGTTGAAATTTGTTTATTAAAAATTGAAAATTTATTCACTACAATCATTCGACCATTATCATATTGTCTTCTTAATTTATTTCTAAAAATTGTATCACTTGAGTTTGAAAAATCCAAATATTCTCCTCTTTGAATTTTATCTTTTAATAATTCATAATATTCAAATTGCACACACCATTCACATGATATAATATCTTCATATTTGTAAAATCCTAAAAATATATCTCGATTTCTTAGAAATTTAAAAATATTTTGTTTTAAAAATATATTTCTAAAAATCTTAAAAAATAATTTATCATTTATATTATTTTCCATTTTTTATTGTTTTGATTAAAAAAAATAAAAAAAAACCAAAAAAAATTAAAACAAAAAAAAAAAAAAGATATGTGAAAAAAAAAAAAAATATAAAAATAAAAAAAAAATCATTTCAAAGAATAAAATATTTTGAAAAAAAAATTTAATAATTAAATTATTTGAATTAATACATATGCAATATCTTGTTTGTTTTTAGTTTTTTTTTTTTTTTCAAAGATTTATTTTATTTGTATAATTTATTTTATTTGTTGAATTTTTTTTTAAAAAAAAAGTTATGTATTTTTAAAATTATTTTTTTTTATTTTTTATTTTATTTTTTTTTTTTTATTTTTTATTTTATTTTATTTTTTTAATATATATCTATACAAAACCAAAACCTTCTGAAGCTTCACCAATTGCAATTTTTAATAATTTTTTCAATTGTTCTTGAGATTCATATTCTGGTATATCCAATTGATTGAAACATGTGTGAGCGGTTGGTAATCTGTGAGCATTACCTCTGATTCTATGAATTTGGAATTTTTGAGGGCCTCCCATACCACCTAAAGCTTTGAAACCTTCCAAAGGTACTTTACTTGTACCAGTGACAAATTGTAAGAGTGAAGCTTTTTCTTCATTTGAAAAGTTTGAAACAGTATTCCAGAACCAAAGGATTTGTTGAGAATCGGAAGAGTAACCACTATATTCAGTGTTTGCACGAAGATCATCGATATCAATCTCTGGAAGACCACTGATCAATAATTCCAACTCCATTTCATTGAAAATACCAATCAATGATTTTGGAATGAGTTCGTGGAAACCTTCTAAGAAGCTATTGATTTGATCCTTGATTGAGTTTGTCATTCTAACGGAAGCAACCAAACGAACATATTCTAATTTATTATCTTCAGTGACAGGAATGTTTGCACCATTTGGTTTCAATTCGATAACTTTCATGGAATCGAAAATATCGATCTCTGTACTAAATGTGAGTTCCATGACATTGGTGATATCATTATCAAGAATCCATAAAAGATTCTTATGATAAGTTGGGTCAATTGCCTCCATATCGCTAACATTGATTGTGAGACCCAACATATGTTTATAGAAACTTCTAGTGAAGAAAGCATCCAGCATCAAACCATCATACAATGCCTTACCAATGATTCTTCCAATGAATTTAAAGTAAGATAAATGATCTGGATTGATGTAAGATTCTGGATTTGGTTGGAAAGTTACATTATCAGAGGCAGATTGTTTAAAGAGAGCATAACCAGGATTAAACATCTCTCTTGATAAAACGAGATACCATTCACGTAATAAACCACCAGCATCAAGACCTTCTTCACCAGAGAATTGAATATTGAGTTTACCTTTGAGTTCTTCGGCTGGACGCATTCTAAGTTGATTGTAACTGTCCTCAAATATATGATTTCTACGAACTTTTAGACGAATTGTACTTGATCTCTCTTTCTTTGATTGGAAGTAGTTTCTAAAGTAAGTTCTCTTATTATCAAAATCTAAGAATCTAGGAGTTTTAATTAATACTGCTAATGATTCCGATAACAATGAATTATCTTGACGAACGAGATCATTGATCAAATGTTTATTTTGTTCTACAAATTCAAAGAATCTACTTGTATTATAATCCATTATTGGTGGAGTTCCTGCCAAATTACCATTGCTAGTACTTGCAGACAAACCATTACCAACTGATGAACTAAGTTTTAATCCTGCAAGACTTGGTGATGATGGAATCATAGTGGATGATAACATCTCAGAGGTTGGAGAATTTACAAGGAAATAAATTTCAACCAATGGTAATAATAATGAATTCATTGGATTGGATCCTGCTTTCTTTTTGCTTGTAAGTTTAAGTTTGGTTATTGGTTCTTTTTCTTCCTTTTCTAAACTAAACAATGTAAGGAATGATTTAATTGATCCCCAAAGTATATCTAATTCATGATTATTTGAAAAGTATTCTCCTAATGTCATTGATGGTTGTTCTTTCTTTGTGTTTGTTGTAGTTGTTGTAGTGGTGGTGGTTGGTGTAGTATTTGAAGTTGATGGTGTTGTAGTACTTGGTGTAGTTTCTGTAGTTGCACTTTCTGTTATAGGTGTAGTTGTAGAAGCTGCAGGTGAAGTGATTGAGTTAGCAGCTGTAGAAGATGGAGATTGTTGTTGTTGTTGTTGTTGTTGTTGTTGTTGTTGTTGTTGTTGTTGTTGTTGTTGTTGTTGTTGTTGTTGTTCAATAATTGGATCAGGTTTCTTTGGATTTAAAATTGATTGAATAGTTTGTAAAACTCTTAAGAAATTATTTTCTTTTGTTGAAGAAGGAAGATAGTTTTGAGGTGATACATCAGTATCATTAAAGATCTGTTTCATTGATTCCAAATTGTTAATTACATCTTTTGTTAATCTTTTAGCATTTGTATTTAATTGATCCAAGATGATTTGTCTATTTTCATCACAACTAACGGCAATGGTAACCAACAAACTACCAATCTTTGGATTACCAGCTAACAATGTATTGATTAAACTTTCTACTTGTTGGCTTGGAATGAGTGGAATCTTTGGTTTTTCAGTGCTTGTAGAATCGACAATCAACAAGAGAATTGAGATCAATCTTTCAAGGAGTAAAGATTTTGAAAAGATGTTTTTATCATTCAATGCATCACATAATTTCCAAAGTGGACAGGCCTTTTCGAGGGATGGACTTGTTGAACCAGATCCATCATCTTTCTCTTTTCCATGACTATTTTGTGATTGAGTGGAAGGTACGATTGGTTGAGGAGTTAACATCCAATTGACGGTTAAACTATTACCTGTGGTTAAACTTTGAAGAATATCCAATAATCTCTTAACGACCAATAATGGTGGATGATTTGTCACTTCGAATGATCTAAACATACGGAATCTCATTAATGGGTGACATGGATCAGTGATTGGTGAGAATTTATCAGATTCAGCGGTTTTTCTTTGGGGTTGTTGAGAAACAATTGATTGGTAACCGGTTAAAATTTGAAGGATATAACATAACAACTCTTCACGATTATCAGAAAATGTGCAAATTTGAACGAGAATACTATTTAATTGTTGTCTATTGATGGATTGATCAAAGTGTAGGATTTTAATGAGTGCTAATAAATTCTCTTTTTTAACCAAACTACCAGCTTGATTGACTTTCTTTGGTTTTGCAACCTCTTTGAGGATTCTACGTGGTGATGGAATACGATTGAAACTATCAGGGATACTTGATCTAAACTCAAATCTTGGTGGATGTGTTTCACGTAATCTTACTGCTTCTGCGTGAAGTTCTGGTGGTAAGGTTTGAAGGAATGCTTCTGGTTGACTCATTAAAACCTCCTCTCTAAGATCTGGTGGAAGTGTTGCAAGGAAAGATGCATTATCCATATCTTGAACCAAATCTGTTGGATTGACTGATACTCTTGCTACATTTCTAGCTGCTTGTGATGCCCTACGTTCAGAGATAATTCTTTCTTGTTCTAAAACTTCGTTTTGAATCTCCAATGGTAAAGCGCTTAAAAACTCTGGATTGATTGTAATTGGACCATCACCAGTGTTTGATTGGTGAATTGATGTCAATTGAGTTGACAATACCTCTGCTCTTAATTCTGCTGGTAATGCTGCTAAAAATGTTGGATCAATACCTAAATCAACATTAATTGGTGCTGGTGGAGCTTGGGTTGTTGGTGGATTAGTTGATGTGGTAGTAGTGGTGGTGGAGGAGGTGGTTGTTGAACTTGTAGTTGTTGAACTTGATGCTTCAGATTCAACTGTTGGTGATGTAGTTGTTGTTGTAGTTGCTGGTGGTGGGGTGGTTGTAGTTGTAGTAGTTGGTGGTAAATTTGTAGTTTCGGTGATTGATGAAGTTGATGTACCAGATTCTTCAAGTGGTGCATTTTCATTATTATTAGTGGTAGTAGTTGACTCATTAGTTGACTCACTAGTTGATTCATTAGAAGTAGTAGTAGTAGTTGACTCATTAGTTGACTTATTAGTTGATTCATTAGAAGTAGTAGTTGGTAGTGGTGTATTTACTTCTGTAGAACTTTGTTGAATTGGTGGACTTGTAACTAAAGGTTCAATAGTGAGTGGTTCGATTGGTAATGGATCATTTACTGCTGCTGTAATTGTAGGAGAGTTTGTAACAGTCTTTGGAGTTGTTGGTGTAGAAGTAGTTGAAACATCATTTGTTGTTGGTGAAGTGGTAGTTGTTGCTGCTATTGAATCTGTTATTGAATCTATTTTTGTCTCTGTTGTAGTTATTTCAACTTTTTCAGCTCTTTCTTTTTCTTCCTTTTCTTTTTGTTGTCTCTTTAATTCTTTTAATTTTTCTTTTTCAGCTTTTTCTTTTGCTCTCAACTCTTCTTTTAATTTCTCTTTTTCAGCTTTTTCTTTTGCTTTTTGAGCTGCTTCTTCCTCTTTGGTGATTGTAGTTAAAATTTTAATGAGTATTAATTCAAATGATTGAGCATAGGCGACTGATTCATCAGTGTCATTCTTTAAACGATTGAAATCAAAGGAGTAAAGATTTCCATCTCTACCAAGTCTCAATCTTGCATTGGAACGAAGATCGAAATTCATTATCATTTGTTCAAATCTTTCCAAGTTTCTTGTCAATTGACCTGGATCGGATCTAATAAGATCCTCGATACGACCTTCATTTTGACCAAGAGCAACGAGAATATTTGAAAGATTTCTTTCAACATTTTCACCTATCCAATTTCTAAGATTTGCATCTGAACCACCTTGTGGCATAGCAAGACGACGATCTCCACCCAAGAAGGCTTGTTCCATCATTGGATTGAAATTTTGATGAGCACCACGGAAATGATTGATGAGGTGGTGTTGTTGTTGTTGATGGTGTTGTTGTTGTTGAGGGTGGTGATGATGATTTTGATGTTGAATATGATTAATGTGATCGATTTGAGCGAATTGTCTTCCTCTTTGTAGATTATCTTCATTGTTACTATCATCATCCTCTTCATCATCATCGTCATCATCATCGTCATCGTCATCATCATCATCGACATCATTTTGATCATCTTCAGAGGATGATGAACTTCCATCACTATCATTGGTATTTTCAACTTCCTCTTCTTCGTCATCAGAATCTTGTTCATCATTGATGATTGCATCATCAATTTGACCATCCATACCATTTTCAATAACCATTTCAATGTCTTCACCATCTTCACCATCACTATCGTCCTCATCGTCATCATCTTCATCATCGTCTTCGTCATCTTCATCCATTTCAATGACTTCATCTTCACTATCGGAACTGAAATCTAATCTACGAGAACCAACACCAATTGAATTGGAGTGATGCATATCATTTTCAAATTCTGAATCGAATTCAATTGTTCCAGGTGGACCACCACCATTGAAAGAGGTGGCATTTGTTTGGAAATCTCTGGTGGCTCTAAAGAAACCATCATATGCTTGATATGGAAGTTGGAACATATTGGTTCTGGTGGAATCTTCCTCTGTGGTTGGTTTTGGAAGTGAAGAGAATTTTGTGAGGTGTCCAATAGTTTGTAATAATGAATTGATCATTTGTGATGCACGTGAACTACCAACGTCAACAAGATTTAATAACTCCAATAAAATATTGATCATATCGTTATTGATCATAAGTTGATTGAATTCGCTTGAGAGTGAATGTGGTGGGAAATTCAATAATAATGAAACCAAATTACTAATGGATACCATCTTATTGTATGGTATCTTTTTGTTGGCCACATTTTGTGATGAATATTCAGCGATTGATAATTTCAAATGTTCAGCGATCGCAGAGAAAACTTTTTCACGACCATCTTCGGTTGAACACAAAGAAACCAAGAATCTTGAAGCAGCTTGATGAGTTGCATTAAATAATTCACCACTTGCTTTCTCTTCAGCAGTCAATGAGGTACATGGTAAGAAATGTTCAAAAACGTATTGAACCAAATTAACACCTTGATAATTTAAAATGGTTTGTTGGAACAATGGGTATTGAATTAATAATTCCTCTAACAACCTCAATATATTTGCTTTGCTCAAGATATTTGATGTTTTATCTTGAAGTTGTTGATCGGCTGCCAATGCTGCTGCTACACTTGTTATACTTTTCAAAGATGAAGATTTTCTTAATTCTTTTGATAATTGTGCTGGTGTTGGTGTATTATTGGTGGTGTTGGTGTTGGTGTTGGTGTTGGTGTTGGTGTTGGTGTTGGTGTTGGTGTTGGTGTTGGTGTTGGTGTTGGTGTTGGTGTTGGTGTTGGTAGTAGTAGATATAGATGAAGTTGTTGAAATTGGTGTTTCATCTTTAATTAATAATGATTTAATTAAAAAGTTTGAGAGTTGTTGGAAATGTGGAAAATCTTTTAATTCACAAGAACTAACATTCTTTTCAAAGATTTCATTTGCTTGTGCAGACAAATAGACAGAGTTTGAATTGGTATGAATACGACAAATTTCTGAACAAGCCTTTAAAAAAGTGATTGGATTCTTTGAAACATCTTTAGAGAGTAAACCCAATAAAGTTTTAGTTGGAATACCTTTTGAAACACCCTTATTATTAATTGTATGACGAATATTTGATTGCATAGTGTTGTAAACGGTTTTATTATCATCCAAAAGCTGTTTGAAAATATTGATCACATAGATTGTATTCTCTTTTAACATTGAAGACTTGGTATTTTTGGCTTGTAAGAGAAGCATACCTTGATTCTTCATAAAATAGTTTGCAATAGCATAGTTTTTAGTGAGTTCAGAGATTAATTTCAATAATGATCCATCGATTATACTTGGTGAAGGTTTCAATAATCCTAAACAAATATCAATCAATGTAGTGTCTGTTGGTGAACATCTATCTTGTTCTTCCTCTTGTTGTTTTTGTAGTTTCTTTTCTTCTGCCTCAAAATCAAAGTTATTGGTTGGTTTAATCAATTGTTTCTTTGAAAGGTCATATGTAATCGATAATAATCCATTCAAATAAATTAAAATTGATTCAGATGTTGTAGTTGGTGATTTAGGTCGTTTTGATGGTGTTGTTGAAGTTGATATTTTATCATCATTGGTGGATGTAGTAGTGGTGGTGGTGGTGGTAGTTGAAGAATCTAAAGGAGTAACAGAAATTTGAATTGAATCATCATTTCTAACCAAATGATCTTTTAATAAATTTGAAATGACTTTAATGACCAAAGCTAATAAACCTTTTTCAACAAATAAACCACTAATTTCTGGTGATTCATTTAATTTTTGAATTATAAAGAATAAACTTTTTGTTTTAAATGAAAAGAATTTAAGTTTTTCTTCGACCAAATGAGTTTGGACCTCTTGGATCAAACGATTTGCAATGATTTCTTTTGTTTCGCTAATGTTACCATCCTTTATAATAAAGTGAAACATTTTGAAAATAGAATCCAATTCATTTGAAGAATGACCTTTTACATTTAATAAAATGGAGAGAGTACGATCAAATAAGGTTGGACGTAAACCATTGAGTAGTGAAGTAATTGAATTTTGTTTTTCTTTTTCTGCTTTTTCCTTTTCTAATCTCTCTTTTTCTGCCTTTTCTGCTTTTTCTGCTTTTTCTTTGGCTTTCTTTTCTTCATCCTCTGGAATGTATGGATTACTTAACATCCAATCGGTAATATTATCAACATTATTTGATTGTAATGATTGCATGGCAGTTTCAATATGTTCTCTAATAAAACCCATATCCATGAGGGTATTTATAGAGTTTTCATTTGGAACAAAGGTTGGTCTAGAAGGTGGAGATTGAATAGATGATTTTTTAGATGGATCTTGTTGTTGTTGTGTTTGTTGTTGAGCAACACCATCATATTTGAGGAAAACATCATGTACACAATCTAATAAATTCTTGGCATAAGGAAGATCTGAAAGTTGAGGATGGTTCCAATAGTTTTGTAAATTGAATACCAAATTTGGAATAATCTTTTCAGAGATTGATTTCAATGATGGCAATGTTCCACCGTTCATACTCTTACTTGAGGTTAATTGAAAAATGGCTTGACGTAAGAGTGAACCACATTGAGTTAAAGGTTGTGAATATTTGAAAGCATCTAAATTTCCATTGGGTATGCATTCAATATAACGATCAGTTAAATCGGACAATATACCAAAGAATGTATCAAAATAACCAACATCATATAAACCATTGATTAATTGAGGGAACAATAATGTAGAATTATTTGTTAAAACCTTTGAAATGTAAACGTAATATTGTGTTTTGGCGCATGGATCTGATTCCTCTGGTTTCCATTGAATCCAACCAACTAAATTCTTTGAAATATTCTTTGTTAATAACTCTGTCTTTGTTTCATAATTTAAACCATCCCTTTTGTTTAATGAATTTATAGTTTCAAAAAAGTATCTTGATAAATCTTCTAAATTTGTTAATAAACTAGAATTTAAAAATAGATTTAAATCTAATGGTGGTTGAGTTACTGTTGTTGTAGTTGTTGCTGTTGTTGTTGTTGTTGTTGTTGTTGTTGTTGTTGTTGTTGTATTTTCATTATTTGATGTTTCATTATTATTATTAGTTGATGATGTTGTTGATGATGATGATGATGATGATGATGAACTAATATGTTTGTTTGTTGGTGATTCATTAGTTGTTGTTGTTGTTGTTGTTGATGATGATGATGATGATGATGGTTTATTTAATGGATTAGGTAAACAAAATACTGAATTTTCACCACAAGAAAATTCCCAATAGAATGCTTTTTGAAGTGCACAAAGTGAAGAATAAACAGAGAGTCCATCTTCTTTTGACCATTCATCTAAAACTGGAAGTGGAATATCTGGTGGATTTTCACGTACTAAACTAGTGAGAATAAGTACCAATGATTTAATAACATCGATTGTACTTTGAATATCGTCACGGCAAGCCAATTCCTCTGGTACCCAGTCTCTAATGATTCTAGAGGTTCTCCATTCACAAAGTACATCCAAAGTGGTGAAATGATTATTTAAAACCTTAATGATTGATCTGAGTACGGTTGGAGTATTATCGATACTTAAAGATTTGAAAATCATGAGATCCTTACAAATGAATTGAGAACTAGTGTAGATATCTAATAATTTCTCTAAACCACCTTCTTGAATGAAAATCTTATCATGTTCACCATTTGAAAAGAATAATGTAATAAATTTATTGATCAATAAAAACATTTGATTGTGAGTTGATTTCTCCAAAGCAGCTGTTGATGATGATGGTGATGATTTTGGTTCTTTTGGAGGAGTCATTGCAATTACATCATCCAATAATGAAATGATTTCTTTAATAGTTGGAATTTTTAATTCTGGGTGATGTCTAACCAATTCATCCAATCCATTTCCAATTGAATTTAATGTACGAATATTTAAAGAGTTTACATTCTTTGGATTAACCAAGGTTTTTAAAAACTTTCTAATGAGACCACTTTCTGAAACTTTGGTTTTAAAAGCAGAGTTTAAACAAAATGCATTGAGTGTCTCTGGAATGATGTAAAGTATCTCGTGAGGAATCTCTTTATTCAAAATGAAATCGAATATCATATCAATGAGACCAGTATTATTGATTGCAGTGAAACAAGTTGGTTCATTTTGAATTAAATTGGTTGGAATAATGAAACAATCGGCAATGATTGCTGGTATAAATGATTCGTAGTGTGAAAAAATTGATTTCAAAACTTGATGGATTGGGCTATCAACAATTTGATTCAATAATGCTCTTGGTATTACAGCTGTACCCGAAATTGGTAATAAACAATTCATCAATCCCAATAATAATGTTGATTTATGGTATAAAAGTTTTAAATAAAATTCGTCATTTAAAATATTTTCATCAAATTTATATTCTTTTTTGGTTGTTGAATCAATTAATTGTTGTTCAGTGGTTGAAGTTGTGATGGTGTTGGTGTTGGTGGTGAGTTGCAATAAATCTTTATCTTCTTTTTTGTTTAAAATATTACTACTACTACCACTATGAACTAAAGGTTTCTTTTTCTTTGATTCATCACTAATATTGGTTGATGATGATGATTTCTTTGAAAAATAAGTATTTTCAACAACTAAATCATCTTTAGTCTCTTCAGGTTTTTTATAATTTATGATGAAATCAACTTCCTCTGATATTGAAGCAATTAGATCTTGAAGATAACCTTGTTCACTAAACAATTCAATATTATTTAATTTAACCAAGAAAAGTGATTGAATAATTTGAAGAGCATTGATTTGGAATCTAAGATGATATATATTGGTTGTATGATTCTTTATCAATGGAAGTAATGATTGGAATACAATGTTCTCGTGAAGTAAAGCTTTATTTGAGAGTTTGAATACAAAATAAAACATTGCATTAATGAAAGACTCGGTGATTAATGGATCTTGACTGGTACCAGTGATCACTGCAACACATTTTCTAATTACACTTGAAAAGAAACCCGATGAGAATGATCTTTGTAAAAGTAATGTTAAACTACTGGTTGGTGTGGTACTTGCCAATGCTGCCATAGTATAGATGCTAGCTACTAAAATTGGTTCTGGAACTATAGTATAGTTTTTTAATAACTCCATCAATTCACCCAAGTATTCGGTGTCTTGTGTTCCTCCAAAGTTGTAGTTTGTTGAATTGGATGCAAAGTTTATCAATGATTGATGATAGAGAGTATTAGTTGCTACTAATCTCAATTGCATATATTTCTTTCTATATTCATAGTTTGGTAATCCCTTTAATAAACCAATTCTAAAATGTACAAAGTATTGATCCTCCTCTGGAATACCATAATCTTGAATCAATTTGCTTGCAATCTCATATGGTGTTGC
>NC_007090.3:2720112-2722612 GCF_000004695.1 Dictyostelium discoideum AX4
AAAAAATACTATTCTAAGTAAAGATAAGGAAGCTAAAGATAAGATGGTACAATTACATATTCAAAAAGATCCAACAAAGAAAGAGTTGGTAGAGAATTTTTATAGAGATTATAGAAATAAAGAAATGGAGAAAAAGATAGGTATAGAATTAACCGAAAGAGATAGAGAGTTTGTTTACGATAACATTACATTGGATCCACCAGCAAATCCACAAAAACAACTTGAATTCCTCCTCGAATCAATTAAATCCAATGAATCATTAATGTTTACAGATCAAGAGTATCAAGTATATCATTACCTCTTAAATCATAAAAACTCTTTAACAAAAGAACAATTGGAGCAGATTGAAGTAAACTCTAAAGAAGATTTCAAACTTGCAAATAAATTATACGTTGCAGGTAGTTTAGCAAAAAGTTTTCAAGTATTTAAAAAATTATCAGATTCATTAAATCATGCAATGTCTGATATTTTAATTGCAAATATGTATTTTACAGGTGTTCTTCCAAAAGAGAATAATAATAATAATAATAATAATAATAATAATAATAATAATAATAATAATAATAATAATAATAATAATAATAATAATAATAATAATAGTGGTGGTTTTAAAAGTATAACTGAAAGTATTTTAGCAAATGATAAAGGTAAACCAGATTATGGTTTAGCATTTAAACATTTCTATAAAGCAGCAACAGTATCAAAGATGCCCGTTGCATTTGGAATGATGGGTGAATTAATTTATAAAGGTTTAGTAAAAGATTTCGATTATTATTTTAAAGGTGGTGCTGCTGCTGCTTCCACTATATTAGATTCAAACGAAAAAAGATTATCAATGGCAAAGGTTTGTTTTGCGATTGCATCACAACTTGGATTAAAGTCATCGACTCAACAATTGGCATTTTTATTTTTAAATGAAATGAAAAATGATAATGGAGCAATCGAGATATTAAAACGTTTAGCATTAAAACATAATGATATCAATGCAGTCACAACCATTGGTGCATTGATATTAGAGGATCATCCATCAACCGCTAAAGATCTATGGTTATATGCAAGTAAAATGGGTGATTCAAATGCTCAAACCAATTTAGGTCGTTACTATTATAATCATAGTAAAAATCCAGACTATAATAATGCATTCTTACTTTGGAGTGCCGCTTCAAAGCATAACAATCCAGATGCTCAATTTTATTTAGGTGGAATGTTTCATTCTGGTTTAGTTGTGGAAAAAGATATTAAAAAATCACTTAGACTCTATGAAATCTCTGCAAAGAATGGTAATTCAAATTCACAATTCCTCATTGGTAGAGCCTATATCGAAGGTGACGGTGTAGAAAAAAATTTAGAAGTTGGTTATAAATTCTTATCAAAATCAATCAATCAGGATAATCAAACAGCTTTAAATTATTTAAATGATTTAGATGAAACTGAAAAAGAAAAATATTTAAATAAAAAAAAATAAATAAAAATCATTTTACCTAAAACTATTTTTTTTTTTATTTTCAAAATTTATATTTTAATAACAATAATTTTTTTTTTTTTTTTTTTCCTTATAAATATAAAGATACAGATCATAATGATTTTATATTATTTTGGAAAATAAATTAATAAAGAAATTATTATGATTTTTCAATTAATTCTTTTAACCTCTTTTCAATCTTTTTGACCATTTAAGTAAAATTAATTTCTTTATAAAATATCAATTATTAACCAATAAAAAAAAAATAAAAAAATACATTAAAAAATTCTGAGAGATAAAAAAAAATATTCATAAAAACACCTCTTTTAAATCAAAAAAAAAAAAAAAAAAAAAAAAAAAAAATTATTGGCACAAACCAAATAAAATTAAAAGGTAATTATTTTATAATTTTTAAAAAAAAAAAAAAAAAAAGTTTTAAAGTATGTTTTTTATTTTATTTTAACCAGTAAAAACACCAACTGAAAATCTTGAGCAATCAGGATTTGAAATAAAATCAGGATTATTGCAAAGATATAATTGATTTAAATCACTATATGATACTGAGGTTATGTCCTTAGAGAAACCAAATTCATTTAGTAATTCACTTGGATTTGAATGAAATGATACAAACTCTTCTTTAAATAAATTGAATGATCTATTATTTGTACTATTTGTACTTGAACTAATTGAATGAGCAACTGAAGCAGTAGAACATTGTGAAGAAGCATTACCACCATTATTTTTTGAATTTTGTGGAGAAACAGTATGAATTAACAATTTACTATTTGGGGCAGATAGCATGCCAATCGAGCCTAAAAGCGTGCCGATCTCCTCTTCGGTTAAATACATTAAAACACCCTCCAACACCCAAAGAGTATGCATTGCAGGATTGAAGCCGCAATCTAACAAACTTCCAATCCAACGATCACCTTCCTTTACGATATCACCACCGATATAATTGATATGACATTGACTTGTTGGTTTTATAATTGTAGTTGCTTTTTCTAAAACTTTTTTCTTATAATTTATAACATGTGG
>NC_007090.3:2727612-2772612 GCF_000004695.1 Dictyostelium discoideum AX4
AAAATGAATATAACCACAGAGGAAATCGATTGGTTTCAAACCCATCTTCAACCATTCAAAGAAATAAAAAATTTGATACAAATAATAATTATAATTTTAATAATAATAATTACAATTATAATAGCAATTTCAATAATAATAATAACAATAACAATATTAATAATAATAATAATAATACCAATAATAGTAACATTAATATTATTAGTAATAATAATAATAATATCAATAATAATAATAATATTATTAATAATAATAATAATAATAATAATAATAATAATATTAATAATAGTGCATATAGTAATTTTAATAATAGTAATGGTTATAATTATACAAATTAAATATTTTTTTTATTTATTTTTAATTTTTTTTTTTTTTTTAAATAAAGAGAAAACTGTTAAATAGGTGTATTAATAATTATAATAATAAAATGATAATAATATCTTATTATTTTATTATTTAACAATTTTTTTTTCTGAAAATACATTTTTTTTTTTTTTTTTAAAGGAATGTGTTTATAAAAATGTTTTTTTTTTTTTTTATTATTAATGTTTATTTGGATTTTTTTTATATACTGTACCAAATATACCTTTAATTTGATCAGAACTAACAGGCATGGTTTGATTATAACAATCACTTGTAATATCTTGAAAATGTTCATACTTTTCAATGAAAACTTCTTCCAATCTTTCCCAAATAACAAGTATCAATTGTGAATCTTTTGTAATATTCTTTTGAACATTTCCTAATGCTTTCAATAAACCTTTTTCAATCTTTTTTTTTTTTTTTTTTTTTTTTTTTTTTTTTTTTTTCAAAAACATGAAATAAAAATAAAATAAAAGAAAATTAGAAAATAATAATTAATAATTATTCAAAATTAATATAATACAAACATTTTCAGTTTTAAACTTTTCAACAATTTTTTTAAATTGTTGTTTTGAATGAGATTGTTGGAATTGAATATCAGAAGGTGGTAAAGTTAATAATAGTTCATCCATTTTTGTGTAGTATTCAATTAATGGTTTGAATTTGAGATCAATTAAAAAGTTTACATAGATTTCCAAATTTTCTTTAAAAATTGATTGAGAGGTATCTTTATGTTGAGTTAGACAATTGATATTAAGTTCTTGTAATTTCAAATAAAAGAAATAATGATTCTCAAGTTTTGAAATGAATTTGTATTTTTTATCCTCTGGTAATTTCTCTACCAAACCATCCAACCAATTAAATAGCTCTAATATGATCTTCTTATAGGATGATTCAATTAAAAGAGTGCTTGAACCAGTGTCTGATTCAGATTTATACTTTTGTAATTCTTTAACAAAGATATGAAAATTTCTAAAATGTGGTAAAACACCACATCTCTTTAAAGAGGTTTGAGTTGACTTAATTGCATCAACTTGAACTTCTAAAAATTTGTTGAATAAAGTTTTTATACTTTTTTGTACCTCTGCCAAAATCTTTACAAAATATGAAGAATGATGAGAATCTTTACGTGAATGAGCGTCAATATATAACTCTGTTTCAAGTAACATTGTTAAAAGATAGAATGGATTAACTTGATCAGCTTTTTCAACCATATTTATTAATTCTGGTACAACTCCATTAAACATTGCACTTAATATTAAATCCAATGGTGCATCTGGTGATTCTTTAGGTGGTGGTGGTGGTGGTGGTGGTGGTGATGATTCTTCTGTTGATGATAATGAGCCATTGACTGCATTATTTGGAGATTTTGGACTATTTGAATCAATTGGTTTATCATTATCCAATGAAGGTGATGATGATGAATCTGGATCTTTTTTTTTTTTATCTTTTTTATCTTTTTTATCTTTTTTATCTTTTTTATCTTTTTTACTTGATTTTTTATCTTTTCTATCCTTACCATCTTTATTACTACCACTACCACCACCACTACTATTTGAATGATGATTACGTTGACCAGCTAGTCTTGGTGGGTCTTGATATAAAAAGAAATCCATTACAAAATTTTGTTTTGTCATTATATAAATTTCTAAACAAGATAATGCATATTTAAATAATCTATTGATTTTACGTTTTTTAATACCATCTTTGCCACTACTACTACTACTACTACTACTACTATTTTTAGATGGTGTACTTGTTGATGTATTGTTATTTAAACTATCAATTGATTTCTTTGATGAAGATGAAGAAGAAAAGAAATCATTTTGATCCTTTGATTCTTTTTCTAATGACTGTTGAATAGTTGAAAAGAAAAGTTTAATATCACTTTCATAAATTCGACGAAATGCTTTAATATAAGAAACAATCAATGGGATTAACTTTTCATGATCCATCTCTTTCAACCAATTAACCAATGGTTTAAATTTTCTTAAAAGGTCATAGTATTCCAAGTAATCTGGAAACTTTTCTTCACCGGGTGTTTGAGATGTTGTTGTGATGACATGTTTACCAATTTCCTTATCAGTGGTTTTAAATATATTTTCAACCAATGCTGCGACCTTTCTTGCAAATGAGATTTTATAAGTTTCAAATACCTTTCTTTGATCTTTAACAGCCATCATATTATCCATACCACTCTTTAATTTGGTTGTTAATGCACGTTTTAAATCTTCAGCTGCTTCAATTGCCATCTTTAATCCCTTGGTATCGTTAAATTGTGGTGCTGTTAGTGTGGAAATTGTGTTGTCTGATAAAGTCATTAACCCAATTAAATTATTCAATTCAGAGTATAATAACTTTTGATTTCTTGATACAATCTCCATCTTATTATTCTTTCCTTCAATATGTTCAATATATTTCTTCATATCTTGTAATTGTTTATTATAATACTCAATCCATGCCGTCACACCTGTTAAATGTGTACCATCTTTATCACCTAATTGACTTATAACTTCATTAACTCCAACACCTGAATCTAAAACACCAACAATCATTTCCTTTAAAAAAAAAAAAAAAAAAAAAAAAAATTATTAATTATTAATTATTATAAAATAAAAATTTATTTTATTATATAATTTAACATACAGTTTCTAAAGTTGATAACGTTTTACCTAAACGTTCAGTTAAAATATCAACATCTTTTTCAAATGAGAGATAATTATTAATAACATTTTCTAAATCTTCATCACCATCATTATTTCCCAAACTAGTTGCACTACTACTTAGAGTATTGTTTGATGGACCATTGCTTACATTATCATTCGATTGTGATAGAAATGATGGGTACTCAAGTATTGGGATATTACTATGATGGTGATTTTCACTATCACTCTCTGAATGTGTGGTTTCTGATGGATCGTATTCACTCTCACTATATTGACTATATCTATCACTAAATTGACCGCTATATCTATTATGTTGAATACCCACTCTACTAATACCACCTGAATATCCAAGATGATCCATTATTTATTATTATTATTATTGTTTTAGTTTTGTGTTATATTAATATTAAAATTTATTAAAAACATTAATTAAAAAAAATATAAAATTTATGAATTTGTTTTTTTTTTTTTCTTTTTTTATATTAATTAATTAAAAAAAAAAAAAAAAAAAAAAAAAATTAATTAAAAAAATAAAAACAATCGACTAACAAATTTTAAGTTGAAAGGAATAAATAAAAAAAAAAAAAATTTTTTTGGGTGGATTTTTGTATTTTTTTTTTTTTTGGTTTTATTTTTTTTATTTTTTTTTTTATTTTTTTAATTTAAATTTTTAAAAAAAAAAAAGTAAAAAAGTAAAAAAAACAAAAAAAAAAAAAATTTTAAGAAACAACACTACTATGAACAGAAACCATAGTAGTATCACACTTGGTGGAGGAGACCATAACCACAACAATTATAACAACAATTATAACAACAATAATAACAATAATAATAATAATAATAATAATAATAATAATAATAATAATAATAATAATAATAATAATAATAATAATAATAATAATATTAAAAAGAGTAGTACAGATGTTGATTTATTTTCATTAACTTCAAATTTAAATACATTATCAGATGTATCAAAATTAATGTCAAATTTTTCAAAGAAATCAGCAAATCATGGTAGTAGCTCATTTACTAGAACCAAATCACCTGAAGATATTAAAAAAGAGAATGAAATTATAGATAGTTTAGATGAAGTTTACTTTAAAGAAGATTTTGATCCAGCTTTTATTTTACAAAATATACCAAAAGATGCACCAATTGATACAATTGATGCTTTAACTGTAAAAATAAGTGGTTATCATGAAGCTGTTGATTCAAGATTTAATGATTTAATTAGAAAATCTTATAATGGTTTTGGTAATTATCAAATTAATAATAATAATCAATAATTAATAATAATTACCAAATTAATAATTAATAATAATTATTATTATTATTAACATTTTAATCCTTTTTTCATGTAATTAAGTACAAGGTATGTCACAAGTTTATGAAATTGAAAAAGATTTAACACATTCAGCAAGAATGTGTACATCAGGTAAAGAATATTTAGATGGTATTCAAAAGAATATGACATTATTTGGATTTAGATTATTAGCAAAACATAGGATTAGACAATTATCAAAGTTTATGTATCAAGAATCACATATAATTAAAGAGATATCAGATGCAGCTAAAAAGATTGATATGTTATTGAATATGAATGAATTTTCACAGGCATTAGATCTTTTAAATCAATGGAATCAAGTCATTACAAAATATTCAAAATATACTTGTATCAAAGATATCTCTTCAAGTATTCAAGTCAATGCTGATTCTGTACTTGATAAAATCGATTCATCATTACATAGTGTTTGTCATAATTTCGATCCTAAACAATTTGATATCATTATGAATAGTTATTTCAAGTTAAAGAAATTTCAAAGAATTAAAGATAAAATTCATCAAAATTTCATTTTAAATATTGAAGATCATTCTAAAAAAATTTTAAAAACTCATTTAAATTTAACTTATTCAAAACCTGAAGAATTACTTCAGTATGTAATTTATTATTAAATAGTATATTATAATTTAATATATTAACAATTATTATTATTTTTATTATTATTATTATTATTATTATTATTATTATTATTATTATTATTATTATTATTATTATTATTATTATTATTATTATTATTATTATTATTATTATTATTTAGTATGAAATTTGTGGATATGTGTCAACACTTAAAAGAAGATCAATATATACCATCATTAATGGGTATACTCGAACATTTATCAGATTTAATGTGGTCACATTATATGATGAAACAATGGATTTTAAAAAAGATAAAAAGTTTAGAAGAAATTAATAATTTAAGTAATAATAACAAAACTAATACCAATACCAATACCAATACCAATACCAATAATAAAAATAATAAAGAAGATACTATTGAAACATCAGAAAAATTATTTTGTATGGAAGTATTTAAATTATTTAATGCAAATAAAAGGACAATTTGGAATTCAATTCAAAATCAAGTTAGACATATTTTAAATTCATTAAGTCCAAAATTTAAAATTGAATATTTCATAAAGGTATTAGATTCAATTAATCAATTCATTGATGTTGGTAATGAATTTTCTGGTGAAGAAGCCAATCTTTTAAAAGGTATAATGAAAGAGAAATCTTTGGATTACTTTCAAAACTTTCATAAGGAAACCATTGAAAGACTTAAAACAATGTTAGAGAATGAAGTCTGGCATAAAATACCATTACCAAATAATTTCACTGTTTTAGATGTTAAAGAATTTGGTATTGTTATGAGTAGTTTTAATAATTTACAACAGCAGCAAAATGGTGGTGGTGGTAGTAGAAAATCTTCAGCATCAAAACCACCAATTCCAACAATGAATCTTTCGACATTCTTA
This sequence comes from Dictyostelium discoideum AX4, assembly GCF_000004695.1. NCBI lineage: Eukaryota > Evosea > Eumycetozoa > Dictyosteliales > Dictyosteliaceae > Dictyostelium > Dictyostelium discoideum. Next base: position 2,733,456 of record NC_007090.3, read on the forward strand.
ACAATAGGCGATCAAAAACAAATTAGTTTTAATATAGAAGATTATGATATTCCATTTTTAAATAATTTCAAAAATGATGGTAATCCATTCTCCCTTGTAAATGGTAGAAGAACTTTATCAGAAGCTGCTGGAAATAATAATTCTCCAACAAATTTAAATACATCACAAGTTGATTTACCAACAACAACAAATAATAATAATAATAGTAATGGTGAAATTGTTACTACAACAACTTCAACAAATTCCACAAGTGGTGGTCCTTTAATTTCATCAACAACTATTAATGTAATTAAACAAATTGGTTATTATTTACAAATGATGAAAATTTTAAAACAATTATCATATCCAATTTTTACTGCAATTTCTCAATTATTAGAATTTTATGTTTATTCAGTTTTCACTTTCTTTGGTGAGAATCATTCTTTATTTGATTCAAGTAATGGTAAGTAAAAATAAAAAAAAAAAAAAAAAAAAAAAAAAAAAAAAAAAAAGAAAATATATTTATATAAAATTATTATTATTATTTACTTATATATAAATATTTTTTTAAATTTAAAATAAAGTTAATCCAATGTTAAAAAAAACAATGCAAAGATTAAAACATAAATTTTCACCACCTGTTCAAGAGAAATCATCATTATTATCAGCATCAACATTTCAATCTAAAATGTCATCACCCCATATGTCACAAAATAAATCACAATCACCATCATCATCATTAAATCAATCAAAAGAAAATATATTTTTACCAAACCTTTCAATTTCATCAAACAATAGTCCATCAATAACACCAAATCATAATAATCATAATAGTAATAGTAATAGTAATAATAATAATAGTAATAGTAATAATAATAGTAATAATCAAAACAGTAACAATATAAATAGCAATTTAACCAATTCATCAAACAGTGTATCAAATAATCATTCAAATAATAGTAGTAATAATAATAATCAAAATGGTAATCAAAATACATATAATGGAGAAGATGAAATTTTAATTCATTGGTCACTACCTAAATTAAGTGAATTAGTTGATCTTGGTCAATCAAAAAATTTATATGGTTTAGAGAATAAAATCATTGGTTTGGAATCAATGATGTTTTTAGTAGATTGTATAATGGAAGCTCAACCTTTAGTTTTAGATTTAATTCCAAATGAAAAAATAATGCAAATTAGTAATTTCTATGTTGAAACTGTTAGTGTTGTTGCTTCACTTAGAAATTTATGTTATAAAAATATAACTTCTCAATTTTTAAATGTAATTATTTTTTACTTTTATTATTATTATTATTGTTTATTATTAAAAGTTTAAAATTTATTAATTTAATTTTTTTTTTTTATTTTTATTTATTTATTTTTTTTTTTTTTCAATAAAAAGTTGGAAAATATACCAAATTTAATATCATCAATTAAATGGGAATTAAAAGAAGCACCAACAACAGAATCAAATTCATATACAATACCAATTATTATTGAATTTCATAGATTTACAGGTTTATTAGATGAAATATCTTCAAAGAGTAGTTTAATTACACCAAAGATTAAAAATTTATTATGGGAAAATACTATTACCTTGGCAATGGAAACATTAATTGATTCATATTCAAGAATTAAAAAGTGTAACTATTTTGGTAGAAATTTAATGATGATGGATGTAAAAAAACTTCAAAATAATCTCGAACAATTAACAACAATTAGACCAATACCACATATTAAACATGTTGAAAATTATATTACCGCTTTCTATCTACCTGAATCTGATCTCTATAATTTGGCCCGTGATTCTGAATATACTATTAAACAAGTGATTAGTATTGTAAATGTTTCAAATCATTTGAAAAAGAATGAAAAACAAAAATTAATTTCAGATCTTGAAGAATTAGAAAAACAAAGAAAAGAAAAATAAAATATAAAAAAAAACTAAAAATAAAAATAAATTTATAAAAATTAGGATCAACTCCTTTTTTTTATTTTTCTATCTATATATATATATATTTAAAAACCCAAATTATAATTTTATTTTTTATTTTTTTATTTTTTTATAATTTTTATGACAATGATAATCTATTTAAAAGTGTTAAAACTTCAGAAGAACTTTCAACAACACCTCTTGCTTTTGTTGATTCTTCAAGATCACCACAAACACGAATTGTAAATGATGGTACATTATAAAGTGCTTTAAACATATCTTCATCAGTTTTATCATCACCAATACAAAGTATGAAATCTGCATCAATCTTTTGAAGGATCATTTTTACTATTTCACCTTTATTGATACCTATTGGTTTAACTTCAATTGCTTTCTTTCCTGATAAAATATCCAATGGGTATTTATTTGCGACTGAACGAAGTTGTGCAATCAATTCTTTAGCTTGGAATTGACCAAAGTCTGGATCAGCATTTCTATAATGCCATGTGATATTGACTTGTTTAGTTTCTGTCATTGAACCTGGTGTTCTATCTTCAAAATCTTGCATTATTGATAAAACTGTGTCTTTCCATTGAACTTCTGCATTTGGACTTTCAGTCCATGGTTGATTTTCACCAGGTTGTCTTGTGAAAACGCCATGTTCACAAGACATACCAATTGGTAAATGACCTAACCACTTCTCCAATGACGAACGATCTCTTCCACTGATTACGTAAACTTCATTTCTTCTATCTTCTGTTAGTTTACTTAAAACATCAATTAATTGCTTTGATGGCATTGCTTGACTTGGAAGACGAACCAATGGTGTTAAAGTACCATCATAATCCAAAAAGAAAACTCTAACCTTTGCTTTTTTATAGGAATCTTCAATCTCTTGGAAATTGGCCCTTGGTACACTTGTTTCCATAATCTCTTTTTGTGTTGCTTCATTTAAATCACATAAGAATCTTTTACCCCAAAAACTTGATGTGTTTGCCAAAACATAATTATAATTGATTTGATGTTTTAATTTTCTATCATGCATACTCATATTCAATGCTTCAATGATAGCTTCCATTATTTCTTTCTTTGAGAATGGATTAACGATTATTGAACCACCTAAACATCTTGCTGCACCTGCAAATTCACTTAATATCAATACACCAAAGTTATCCTTTTGACATACAACATATTCATGTGAAGTTAAATTCATACCATCTCTAATTGGTGTTATTAATGCAATATCTGCCAATTTATATAATGCTGATAATTCTTCATATGATATTTTCTTATTAATATATTCAATTGGATTAAAACTTAATTTACCAAATTTACCATTAATTCTACCAACCATTCTATAATAATTTTAAAAAAAAAAAAAAAAAAAAAAAAAAAAAAATTAATATTAGTAATTAAAATATGAAAAAAAAAATAAATAAATAAATAAATAAATACTCATTAACAGTTTTATGTAAAATCTTTTGTTCATCAGTTTCATCACCTTCTTCAACAGTTGGTTCATAAATTTGAATAAAAACTAATTTACCAATATATTCTGGATGATCATTTAATAATTGTTCAAAGACTTCAAGTTTTCTTGGTACACCTTCAATTTGATCTAATCTATCACGAGCTACAACAACCTTTTTACCTTTGAAAATTTTACGTAAACTTTCAACTCTTGATGAAACTTCAGGTAAATTTAAATTCTTTGCAAAATCATTATAATCAACACCGATTGGATAAACTTGAAGTTTAGTGAAATGAGTTGAACCATCTTCAAATATCTCTAAACCTTTTGGATGAACTTCAAGATCTAATAAACGAGCACAAGAACTTTTGAAATGACGTACATATTCAAATGATTGAAAACCAATTAAATTTGATGAAAGGATACCTTTTAATAATTCTTTTCTATTTGGAAGTATACGAAATAGTTCATAGGAAGGAAATGGTGCATGGAAAAAGAAACCAATCGATGCCTCTGGTGGTAGCAATTGTCTTAACATTTGTGGTACCAACATAAGATGATAATCATGAATCCAAATGATATCGGATGGTCTCCATACGGATGCGATCTTTTCGGCAAACATTTGATTTACTCCAACGTATTCTTCCCACCATTCAGATTGCATACGAATAAAGTTCATTTGATAATGTAATAATAACCATAATCCATTTTTACAATAACCTTTGTAATAGTTTTCAAACTGTCTTGGATTTAGAAAAACATGTTCAAAATGTGGTGAAAATTCTTTAATGGCCTGATTTAACATTGGCTCTTCATCTTCATTAACCTCACAATGTGACCAACCAATCCATAGCCAATCTTCAATTTCATCTTTTGCCTTTAAAGTTTCTAAAGCAGATTGAGTTGGAAATGGATGACCATTGATTTGAATTTGAATTTTACTTTCTCTATCTCTTGATGGTTCTGACATACCAAAACTACTTGTTATTGATTCTCTACTTGCACTTAATGGCGATCCAAATAATGGGGTTTCATTAAATTTTGTAACTGTAATTGGTAATGTATTACTTGCAACAATAATTTTACCTAATTTTTCATTAATAATATTATTTAAACTTGTTGACCTTTGAATTATGGTCATTTTTTTTTTTTTTTTTTTTTTTTTTTATTTTTTTTTAATAATTATTTGTTTGTTGTAATATGTGTGTAATGATAAAAATTAAAAGTATTTTTTTTTTTTTTTTTTTTTAAAAACTGATTTTTTTTTTTTTTTTTTTATTTTTTTTATTTGGTTAAAAAAAATTAAAATTTTGAAATGCAAATATTACAACAATGTAATAATTGGGGATTAATATTAAAATTTTTTTTTTTAAAAAAAAAAAAAAAAAAAAAAAAAAAGGTGTGTTAAAAAATTTAGTTATTAAATTTAATTAATTTTTAAATTTATTTTCATTTTTTTTTTTTTAATTTTATTTTATTTTCATTTTATTTTTAATGGTTTTTTTTTTTTTTTTTTCATATTTGGAAGATCAATCAAAACTAAATTCGAATTTCTCAAATTTCAAATAATTTATTTTTTTATTTTTTTATTTTGAAAATCAAATTAAATGAATAATTAAATAAATAATTAAATAATTAAAAAATTAATTAAATAATTAAATAAATAAAGTTTTTTTTTTTTTTTTTTTAAGGTTTTGTTTTTTGATTAAATCAATTAAATAAATAATCTTCTCCTTTTTTTCATTATAATTATTTTATTTATTTATTTTTTTTTTTTATTTTTTTTTTTTAATAATAATTTTTTTTTTTTTTTTTTTTTTTAAAAAAATATTTAATAAAAATCTTGATCTAAAGCCAATTGAGAGAATAATTTTTTAGTTTGTTCTTGAGATTTTTTAAAATCTTTCCATTGATTTAAGAGAGCGATTTCATCATCAACAATATTTGATAAAGGAGTATTTGCTAAGGATTGATGATTCTTTGGAGCTTGATAATCTTGAGTGATATTTGTGATAGAGAATAACGATTTTTCATCAGGAGCCAATAGTCTAGCAATGAATTGATCAGAGGTTGGTCTTGGTAATTTATTAATCCATTGGTCAATGATTGATTCAAAGGAAGCCAAAAGACTTGAACTTGAAGATCTAAATTCGAATCTAGCATGGTAAACCTTATACTTTGGTAAACTTTGACCATTTGGAGAGGTATAATAGATACTGTAATCCTCTGGGAATGATAAGCATTTCTCCATACCAGAGATTGTGAAACAAAATTGTTCATTGAACCAAGTTGAAGAAGAGAATGCAAAATGGAAATTTGAATTACCAAATTCACTATTTAAAACATTATGCAATGGTAAAGCACTTAGGCAATCAAAGATTGAAGCAACAGAAACGAAACCTTCAAATACAACATCAATTGAAAACACAGCTTCAAATCTTGGCCATTGTTGAATGAATTGATGTTTATTATATTTAAATGGAATTAAAAATTGATTCCAATCAAAAATATAATCTGAACATCTAATTTCAATAGGTGAGAATTGAATAATATTTGCACTTGGGTTATTAGTTGTAATTGATAATGATTGAATAATTTGATTATTAATAATTGGTTGATTTATACCTGATCCAACTATACTATTTAAATTTGTATGTGAATTTGGATTTGGATTTGGATTTGTTGATGATGATGATGATGTAGTATTATTATTTGAATTTGTAGTTGATGATGGTGTTGTTGTTGAGGTTATTTGATTAGCATTTGATGATGATGATGATGATGACGATATAATATTTTGATTAATAACATTTGATAATGGTGAAGAAGTTGTTGGTGAAGAACTTTGAGCGTTTGATAAAAGTGAAGAAGATATAAAACTAGCAGTACCAGGTGAACCAACTGCACTAGTTGAAATCGAATGACTATTTGCACTACTATTTAAACTACCACTATTATTTGAATTTAAACTATATGATGATAAACCAGAATTAACACTTGAAATTGGTTGTGGTTGGTATTGTTGTTGTTGTGATTGTTGTGATTGTTGTTGTGATGATGATTGTTGTTGTTGTTGTTGTTGTTGAATTGATTGAACTAATAATTGATCAGAAGATTGTTGATAATTATTAATTTTAGTATGAATATTATTTAAATTAATATTATTTTCAGATTCACAAAGACCACTTGGTTGATTAAAAGTTAATTTAAAAGTAACTAAATTATAATCTAAACTTGAAACATTTAGAGGTACTTCGAAACTATAAGATTTCTCTGGTAAAAGTTTTGGAATATTATGTTTACAATTGGTTTGAGGATAAGGGAAATCCAAATGACCAGATAATCCAATCATTATATTTACATTTTTAATACTAAAATGAATGACATTTGTAACTTGAACATGTAAAGTGATGGTATTTAATGTTGGATGAGTTGTATGACTAACTTCAATCCAAACTGGATCACTTGCACCACTAATTAAAGTCACATCTCTTGATGATTTATCACGAATTGATGAACCATAATGCACACCAACCAAACCAGTGATTGCTTTCTTACATTCGTATGCAAAAATATCGGAAATCGAGTGAAGTGAATTCGAGGCCTCCAACTGTTCAATTGGGATACAATATGAGAAATCGATGGTATAATTGGTAAAGCTATTTAAATTTCTAATTGTACTATATTTTCCAAGTGATTGTGCATCCAATGCACTACTGGTACTTGAGAATAACATTCTACGAATGAAACGTGCACGTGAATAAACCGATTTATTATGAGGATAAGTTGCCAATATCTCCTCGAGTGTACGTTGAACCGTTGCTTCAACCGATGGAATATGTAACCCCATTAGATAAAGACACTCCAAAGCACCCAACCAATAGCCACTTAATGAGTGAAGTGATGCAGGTGATACTCTACCAAATTGCGATACACCCATAATCATATCCCTAATGTTACCATTGTATTGAGTGAACTTTGGTTGATTATCCAAGAAAAGGAAACGACGTCTTAATAAACTAATTAATAAACCTGCATCTGATTGTTCATAAACTTTATTTGTTGGTGATCTTAATAAATGTGTACAAATTAAGAATACTGCTTGTAGGCAAATATAATCTGATGGTATCTTATTAATTTGATCTAATAAATCACTACGTAATAATGATATTAATTTTATACCATATTGTGATTCACTACCATTACCACTATTATTGCTGCTGCTGCTGCTTGATAAAGTTACTCTACATAACCAATCAACAAATCTAATACAATATTCAATTGCTGAAATTCTTTCACTTTGCCATGTAATACATTTCAAACAAACCTCTGAAATATTTAATGCAGCTTGATGTAAATAAAATAAATTACCAGATGTTGAGAATTTAACTGAACCACCACTACCACCACCACTATTGCCACTGCTGCTATTGTTATTGTTTGAATTTTTCTCTGATTCAATTTCAATATATTTTGAAAGAATATTATGATGACTTGCAACCATTGATACGATTATTTCTTCACGGAAACTACTAGATTCATCTTGAAAAGCCATTAAAAGACAATCGGTTGTCATTAATGGTGTAAATAATGAACTTTTACCAGAGGATGTAACATGTCTATCAATTATTAATTCAAAGGTACGAATTAAATAACTAACACGTTGATTTGAATCTGTTATGGATTTTATTGATGGGAAAATACGACTAAGTGTACAAAATAATAAATCATCACCCAACATTGGTAAAACACTCATAATCGCCAATAGAATAGGTAGTGGATTTAATGATACACCTTCTCTACGTAACAGACCAATGAATGCAGTTAACACTGGATTAATCCAATTTTCATTATGTTGATTTTGTTGAGTTAATAATAGATCCAATATTGCTTTACCAACTGCAAATACCAATGAATCATTTGATGAATCTAATTGTGATAAAAAGTATTCAACCAATATTGATACAATATTTTGTGGTGATGAAATTTGTTTAGTTTTATTTGATGATGCTGTATTTGCTATTATTGATGTTGGTGATGTTGGTGATGTTATTGGTGAATTACCTGTTGTCGTAGTTGTTGTAGTTGTACCTGTAATTGATGATAAATTCATTGATGATATACCATTTATTAAATTATTTTGATTATTATTATTATTATTATTATTATTATTATTATTATTATTATTATTATTATTATTATTATTATTATTATTATTATTATTATTATTAATTTGTTGATTATTATTATTATTATTATTATTATCAAAACTTGTTGGCCAAAATGGTGTACCACTTGATCTTGAAATTGTATCAACTAAATAAGTTAAAGTATTTACAGTTGAATGACGTTGATTAATATCAATATGTTGAGCACGATTAAGTAATAGATCGAAATGATCAATTAATTTCAAAGAGATCCAATCGGCATAATAAGAGAGTACTTGTCTCTTTTGTACACTATTATCCAATTCATCAGAATGTGAAACTGATCTTGAGATCTCAGAGAATAATGAACTGATTGCACTAAAACTTGATTGGTAAACCATTGGTATTGGTTCCTCTAAAATTCTATCAACTATTAACTCCCAACCTGTCGATACAAATGATTTATATGATTGAAGAATTGATTTTCTATAAAATAATAAACTTGTCAATGTATCCAATGCTGTTTTTCTAACTGATGGATTACCATGTCTAACCAATGGTCCAAAATCTGCATTTCCCATCATTAATAACTCTGTAAATATTGATGAAATGTGTGGTAATGTCTTTAAAATACTAATCACAACTTCATTATCATCGGAATTTAAATCTTTTACTAATAATGGTATTGCTAAACTCCAATCTGATGGTGTACATTTACAACTTTTTAAAATACTATAACATAATATTCTTGTTGTTTTATTATCAGTTTCTGATATTAACTAAAAAAGTAAAAAAATAATATTAATATTAATATTTAATATAATTTGTATTATTAAATTTTAAAAAAAAAAAAAAAAAAAAACTTACTTTAATAATTGAAGTAAAAAATAAAGTTGGATCTCTTCCTTGATTAATCCAAAACTGATTTAATTTTGACAAACCATTAATTTGTTTTAATGAATCACTACTATTTAATTCATCATAAATTTCAATCTCCATTATTATTTAATTTTAATATTACAAATAAAAAAATAAAAAAAAAAAGTATATGTTTTTTTTTTTTTTTTTTTTTTTTTTTTTTTTTTTTTTTTTTTTTCCTTAAGGCTTTTTTTTTTTTTTTTTTTTTTTTTTTAAATTATTTTATTATTAAACAAAAAAAATGAATAAATATTATATTGTTACCCCATTTTTTTTTAAATAAAAGAAAAAAAAAAAAAACTATAATCCAATAAAATTTATTTATTTTTATATGGCGTTTTAAAATAATAAAAAAAATCATAAAAAAAAAAAAAAAAAAATCATAAAAAAAAAAAAAAAAAATCATAAAAAAAAAAATATAAAAAAAAATCATGAAAAAAAAAAAAATTAAAAAAAATTATTTGAAAATCAAAAACAGTTCTTCTCTTTTTTTTGATTAAAGTGTTGGTTTTGGTTACATTTTTCTTTTTTTTTTTTTCTTTTTTTTTTAATATTTAATTTAATCTATTTTATTATTGTTATTATTATTATTACTATTAATTATTTTTTTAAAGTGAACTTCCGCATCTAATACAATAACGAGTATTTCCAGCATTTTGACGTTGACAAGATGGACAAGTGATACCATTACCAATTAAACCACTTGGTACAGCATTTGATTTTGTTGGAGAAGCGACAGAAGTTGAAGTTGTGACAGCATTTGATTTTGTTGGTGTTGAATTTGCAGAAGATGGATTTGAAGTTGAAGCAGTTGAAGTTGCAGCTCTCTCTTTCATTGGTGATTGTGGTGGAGTTGGGTCATTGGAATTTCTATAAGTCACAACGAATGAAGTTGAAATTCCATCCAAATCTTTAATTTTAATATGACCTTTACTTGGTTGACTATAATCAATTCCCTCTCTACCTAAACAAACTCTAACTATAAAAGTTTGATAAAATTGAACTCTATTTGCATGTGCTGCTTCATTTGCATTTGTAATAAATACTAATTGATCTGGGTTACCACCAAATGTCTCTTTCCAACCAACCTTTTTTTTTTTTTTTTTTTTTTTTTTTTTTTTTGATTATAAAATAATATATAAATAATATATAAAAAATAAATAAAATAAGTTAAAAATTAAATTAATTATCAGTTTATTATTATTATTATTATTATTATTATTATTATTATTATTATTATTATTATTATTATTATTATTATTATTATTATTATTATTATTATTATTATTATTAAAACATACTTGTAAAATCTTTTTTAATTGACTTTCAGAAGTTGGATTGAAGAAACAAGTAAAGGTTTCTAATTTTTTACCTGGTGGCATAAGTTTATCTAATTGATTTCTACGAGTTTCAAATGATTCTATTTGTTGTCTTGATGGTTGTACTTGTGAAACGTGAGTTATAACGTATGGTGCCATTGGATTATCACCTGGTGATGGTCCTGTTCCATTTCCAGTAGATAAACTTTTAACCCATTGATCATTTGCATGTTTAACAATTGATGGTGATACTTCTTTTAATGTATTCATTTATTTATTTATTTATTTATTTATTTATTTATTTATTTATTTATTTATTTATTTATTTTGATGATGATGATCAATTTTTAAATGTTATATGTGTTTTGATTTTCTTGAAATTAATGATAATGATAATGATAATGAAAAAAAAAAAAAATTATTTTTAACTTTTAAAAAATTTTTTTAATCTAAATTAATTAATTAATAAAAATAAAAAAATAAATAAAAAAAAAGGGTGTGTAGTAATACAATTAATTACAACGTGATAAAAAAATGTTTAAAAAATTTTAAAAACCATTTAGAAAAAAAAAAAAAAAAAAAAAAAAAAAAAAAAAAAGAAAAAGTGATTGGGTGGGTGCTTCAATTTTAAAAAAAAAAATAAAAATAAAAAAAAAATAAAAAAAAATAAAAAAAAAAAAAAAAAAAAATAAACATAAATTATTTTAAAATAATGGGTTTTTTTATTATTCTCTTTTCTTTTCTTTTTTTTTTTTTTTTTTTTATTTTTCTTTTTTTTTTTTTTTTTTTTTTCTCCTACTTTGGACATATATCTCGGTATTATAAAAATTTGTTTTTTTTATTTTTTTTTTTTTTATTTTTTTTATTTTTTTTTTTTTTGGCCTACATCATTTGAAGATTTTAAATTTCGATATCTTACAGTAACAAGAAAAAAAAAAAAAAAAAAAAAAATTATATTCATATGCAAATCACCAACAAAAGATTTTTAATTTTTTTTTTTTTTATTAAAAGAATAAATAAATGCAATGAAAAAAAGAGTGTTTTTAATACCAATAACTAAAAAGGAATAAAATAAAAAAATAATAAAAAAAAAAAATAATAAAGAAAATAACCCAAATTATTTATTATTATGGTAATAAGATTATAATTTGACTGTTGAAATGATTGATACCAAATTTGGAATACTTTTTTTTTTTTTTTTTGATTTATTTTTTTTTTCTTTTACCATTTTTGTTTATGGAGATCCTTTATAACTTTTTTTTTTAATTCATTTATTTATTTTTTTTTTAGTAATTTTTTTTTTTTATATTTTTTTTTTTTTTTATTTTATTATTATAATTATTATTATTTTATTACTTTATTATTTTTATTTTTTTCTCAATCTTTTTTTAAAAAAAAAATTTTTAAATAAATAAAATAAAACAAATAAAATAAAATGGATACAACTTTTCATAGTGCATTATCAATCATTGATAATGGATCAATGAATGATAATGACAAAACTAGAATTAAAGATTATTTAAATAGAAATAGTGATAAAGCCCCATCAATTATAGATGCAAATAACCGTTTTAAAAATGATCCAAATCATTTAAATAATTTCTTTCAACAAATGATGTTACAAGATCAATCAAAACCTCAATATCAACAACAACAACAACCGTCATCCTCGTCAACAACAACAACTACTGCTGGTGGAGGAGAGTTTGATAATCAATCAGAACAATATAAAGACCAATCGCAACAACCATCAACAAATAATAATGATTTCCTGCAAAAACAACAACCGCAATTTAATAACCCTCAATCCTATGGAGATAATAGTCAACAACAACAAAAACAACAGCAACAACAACAACCAACAAATAATAAATATCAACAAACATATGGTGGTGATGATACTCGACAAACCCCAACAAATAGAAATTTTGATGATGATAATAATGATGCTAATAATTATAATCAACAATATCAAGGTGGTGGCGGTGGTGATAGTAGTGGTAGTAGTGGTGGAAGAGGTAGAGAAGATCGTTCTAATCTTTCACAACAACAACAACAACAACAACAACAACAACAACAACAACAACAACAACATCAATCACAACAACAAAAATATGATGATGATGGTTATCAACAATACCAAAGAAGACCACCAGATGTTAGGGATGATAGTCATCCAAATGAAAATAATGATGAAGTAAATATTTTCAAGAATGAAAATGATGTTAACCCAATGATGACTTTTGATCCATTCATATATTGGATGGTTGTTAAACATAACTTAAATTTACATTCTGGTTGGCTAAAGAGAAAAGGTGATAGAACCGGCAGAAGAGTTCGTTCACCATTCCCACCAGGTGATTATGAATTAATTGATGCAGTACCAGAATCAAAAAGAATTAGAGTAGTCTTTTCTTCACCAATTAATAACTATTGGGATAGTGACCGTAGAATAACTATAAACCATTCCGATAACCCTGATGAAATTAGAAGAAAGATTCAATCAGCCTTCAAATTTGATCGTCGTCATTTCTCTCTCTATCAATTAATTGAAGCTGGTACACATAATAAAGTTCATAATTTAGAATATAATGAATTGGATGAAAATAAAACTTATGAATTAATTATACCATGGGTAATGTATTTTAAACATATTATTATTATTATTATTATTATTATTATTATTATTATTATTATTATTATTATTATTATTATTATTATTATTATTATTATTATTATTATTATTTTTTTTTTTTTTTTTTTTTTATTTGTTATTTTTAATTTTTAATTTTTTTATTTTTTATTTTTATATTTTATTTTTTATTTTTATATTTTAAATCTTAAAAAAAAATGGTTACTAACCACTCCCCCCATTTTTTTAAAAAAAAAAAAAAAAAAATGAAAAAAAATAAAAATAAAAATAAAAAAGTTATCAAAATTATCAAGAAGAAAAGAAGATCAAATTGCAAATAAAGATGAAAAAGGAAATGGAGTTAGTGATAGTTCAAATACGTCATCAAATAAAATTAACAAAGGAAACGTTATCAATAGTAGAAAAAGTAGGGATCAGTGTTTAATAAATTAAATTCTCAAAATTTTATTAAAAAAAAAAATTCATCTTTTAATTTATTATTTTAATTTTATTTTTTTTAAATTTTTTTATTTTTTTTTTTTTATTTTTTTTTTTTTTAATTTTATTTTTTTTTTTTTTTTTTTAAATTTTAAATTTTCTTTTTTTTTGAGTCTTTCTAACACTTAACATATAATTAATTCATATAAAAAAAAACAAATAAAAAAAAAAAAAATAAACAAATAAAAAAAAAAAAAAAAGGTAAATAATAAATAAAATGACAAATAAAATAAAGAGTATATAAAAAGTTTAAATATTTAAAAAAAAAAAAAAAAAAAAAAAGAGTTATAAAAAAAGTTAAAAAAAAATAAAAATTAAAATAAAATAATTAAGATAATATAACACTACACATAAACTTTTTTAAAACGCACACTCACACTAGCATATTAATGCTAACACAATATTAATGTAACACCATAACTTTTTTTTTTTTTTTTTTTTTAATTTTATTTTTATTTTTTTATTTTTATTTTTTTTTTTTTATTTTTTTAAAATTACATAAAACAATTTTTTTTTATTTTTTTTTTTTTAATTTTTAATTTTTATATCAACAACACATAATTATATAGCCATAGATAAATAGATTAATAAGTAGAGTTATATTAATATATTATTATTTATCATCAGTAATAAAAATAGTAGCAGAAGTGTAATAGAGTAATAAAGTATTATTGTTGAAGAAAAAGGAAAAAAAAAAAAAAAAAAAAAAAAAAAAAAAAAAAATTTTAAAAAAAATAATAATAATTAAAAAAAAAAAAAAAAAAAAAAAAATTTTAAAAAAAAAAAAAAAAAAAAAAAAAAAAAAAAAAAAAAAACTTAAATTATTTTGTAATTTTATGTCTCCATATGCACCAGAAAATAATCAGGACCCTGGTGGAGGTCTTGTAACAGAAGGAAACCAACCACAACAAAACAATTTTGTAAATACTAACAAATCCCCAACAACTACACCACCACCACAAACTAGTAACGTAGTTAGTACACCACCAGCAACAGCCATTAATGCAGCAGGTGTAAATAATGGTTTAATTAATGGGGTTTTAAATAATTCCTCTTCTTCTTCCTCCTCCTCTTCTTCTTCCTCTTCCTCATCACCAACACCAACTTCAATATCACCACCATTATCTGATATTGAACAAACATTAAATGCATATCCAACTGATTTACCTGAATTGGTTGTAGCAGCATGTTGGTGGGCAGAATCTTTGGGAAAGTTAAATATGAACATACCAAAAGAGAATATAAAACGTTTCCGTAAAGAACTCATTTTTGCTCTTCGTGATAGAATAAAAGGCCATTGGTATCCAGATTACCCAGAACGTGGTCAAGGTTATCGTGCAATCATTTGTGAAGAAACAACCGATAGATTATTAATGGATGCTGCAAAGAAATCCGATATTGTCGGTGAATTTAGACAATTGGTAAAACAAAATACTACCATGTGGATTGATCCTGGTAATGTTACCTATCGTCATGGTAAACATTATGAAAAAACTTTATATCCATTTAATAGTATCAACAACCACTATAGTCACCACAACAACAACAACAACAACAACAATGGTATTAATATTACCAATAGTAACAATACTATACCAATTAATACAAGTGGTTATCATAACATCAATAATCATTTAAACAATAGTAATAATACAATCCCACCTCAACAATCTCAACAACATATAAATAATAATAATAACAATAGTAATAACAATACCACCAATAATATAATTTTAAATAGTTTACATCATCACCAAACCCAAATTTCTCAACAACATTTAAATAATAATAATAATCAAAACAACTTTTCATATGGAATTACATCAACAAGACTCACCCAAAACGTTGTAAATAGTAATAGTAATGGTCTTAATGGTAGAGTTTCATCACCATCCCTTTCATCCACTGCACCTGTATTTTCTCCTTCAAATTCTATGTATCATCATGTCCAACAACAATCTCATTCACCTTCAATTTCTCCACCTGCTTCTCCATCCAAAGATCTTGGTAACAGTAGCGGTAACAATACAAATGTATATTCTTCAAACAATAATCTTTTCTATAATTCAAATACTTCATCTTCAAAAATAAAACTTGCATATTCTTAATTTAAAAAAAAAAAATTATCTTTTTATTTGTGTTTTTATTTTTAAATTAAAAAAAAAAAAAAAGATGGGTGAGTTGGTAGAATAAAAATTTTATTAATTAGTTATTACCTTTTTTTATTTTTTATTTTTTTTTATTTTTATTACTTTTTTTAATTTTATAAATCAAAAAAATAATTAAATCTAGATTATTTTATTTGTTTTTTTTTTATTTTATTTTTTAAAACATTCAAATTTGACATAAAAAAAAAAAAAAGTATACATATAACAATTAAATCAAACCAATTTTTTTTTTTTTTTAAATCTATTTTTTATATAAATATACCCTTTCATTATTCCTCAAAAAAAAAAAAAAAAAAAAATAATTACAAAAAAAGGATTATAAATAATTAAATTCTAAAAATAATACAGAATGGTCGCATTCATTTTTTTTTTTTATTATATTTTATATCACTTTGTGTATTTTCGAGTGTTCTATTTATATATATACTAAATTCATATTAAAATTAAAATTAAATCATTGTTAAAAAAAAAAAAAAATGAAAATAAAAAAAAAAAAAAAAAATGAAAAAAATTTTTTGGAATTGTTTTTTTTTTTTTTTTAATTTTTTTTTATTTTTTTTATTTTTTTTTATTTATTTTTTTTATTTTTGAAATTGAAAATAATCGTGATCAAGGTTAAATTTAATATAAAATGTTAAAACAAGTTATTAAAACAGTATCAAGCTCACAAGCACCAAAGAAATATTTCTTTAAACAGTTTTGTACATCAACAAGTAGGGTTTTTTTTTTTTTTTTTTTTTTTTTTTTTTAGAAAATAAAATCTTTTTTTTTTTTTTTTTTTTTTTTTTTTTTTATAGATAAATAGTAATTTATTATTCTTTTAATTCTGAAAATACTAATACTAACCAATTAAATCAAATTCTTAATTGGTTCAATAATGGAATAGATTCAAGTTTTCAATATATTTTAGCAGAAAAGAAAGGTCGTGTTGGTCTTGTTACTTTAAATAGACCAAAATCATTAAATGCACTTTCTGATGGTTTAATTTCAGAAATTAACAGTGCTGTTAAACTCTTCCAAGAAGATAAAGATGTTGGTTCAATCATTATCACTGGTAGTGAAAAAGCATTTGCTGGTAAGTAAATAAATAATAAAAAAAGAAGAAACAAATTTATGTTATAGTAATTCATTTCTAATATATATACATATATTATTTATCAATTTTATTATTATAATAATAATTATTATTATTATTATTATTATTATTATTATTATTATTATTTTTAAAAATAATTAATATTAATATTCAATCAATAGCTGGTGCAGATATTAAAGAAATGGAAAAAGTTACATTACCAGATGCTTACAATAATGATCTTTTAGCACAATGGCATGACCTTACCAAGATTCGTAAACCAATTATTGCAGCTGTAAATGGTTATGCATTAGGTGGTGGTTGTGAATTAGCAATGATGTGCGATATTATTATCGCTGGTGAAAAAGCAGTATTTGGTCAACCAGAGATTAAATTAGGTACTATTCCAGGTTGTGGTGGTACACAACGTTTAATTAGAGCAATTGGTAAATCAAAAGCTATGGAATTAGTTTTAACAGGTAATAATTTAACTGCAGTTGAAGCTGAAAAAGCTGGTTTAGTTAGTAAAGTTGTTCCAGTTGAAGAACTTTTAACTGAAGCCACTAAAATGGCTGAAAAAATCGCTTCTTATTCTCAATTAACTGGTAATTATTTATTTTTATTTATTCAATCTTAATAATAATAATAATAATAATAATAATAATAATAATAATAATAATAATAATAATAATTAATAGTAACTAATTATAATTAATTTTTAAAAATAATTTTAATAAATAGTTGCAATGGCAAAAGAAGCAGTAAATGCATCATATGAATTAACTCTTCAAGAAGGTATTAGATTCGAACGTAGAATGTTCCATTCTACTTTTGGTACTGTAGGTATCATTATTTTATTACTATTATTTTTATTACCATTTTTTAAAATTAAATATTTATTTATATATGTATATGTATATGTATGTATAATATGATTTCTAACTAAATTTTTAATTTACTTACTTAGCATGACCAAAAAGAAGGTATGAACGCTTTTGTTGAAAAGAGAACTCCAACATGGCACAACAAATAAATGAATAGATAAATCTCTGCAAACTTGGATTTTATTTATTTGTTTATATACATGGAATTTTAAAAAAAAAATAAAATAAAAAAAAATAAAAAAATAAAAAAATTAAATTAAAAATAAAAATATAATAAATAATTAAAAAATAATAATAATAATAGTAATAATTAAATAAATTATTGGTTTTTTTTTTTTTTTTAATGTGTAATACTAAGTGTATAGAAAAAAAAAAAAAAAATAAAAATAATAATAATAATAATAATTTAAATTATATTAAAATACAAAGTAAATCAAAATGTTGATAGTTGTAAGAAACATATTACAAAAAACTATTTTTTTTTTTTAGTTTTTACATATTTAAGTCTATTTATTGTCAATATCATACAATTTGTAATTTCTATTTGATTTTACTATGGGGTGGGAATCTCACAAAAAATGATATAGATACATTGAAAAAAAATTACAATTACAATTTCGAAATAAAAATAATAAAAAATTACCCCCTGTCCACATATATATTGTATACAAATTTTTTTTAAAAAAAAAAAAAAAATTAAAATAATAAAGAGTAAAATCAAAAATACACTCTACTCACACATTTTGTGTGATAATTTATTTATTTCATTGTTATTTTTGAATAAAAAAAAAATCACCATATTAAATTAAAAAAAGTATGTGATCGAGTGATCCATTGTAAAAAATATTTGTAAAAAAAATAATAAAAATAAAATAAAAATAATAATAATAATAATAATAATAATAATAATAATAAAATAATAATAATAATAACAATAATAATAACAAACACCCTATATTTATTTTTTATTTTATTATTTATTTTTTTTTTTATGAAAAATTGTTATTAATATTATTATTATTTTTATTTATATTTTTCAATACTAAATTAATCATCCTAATAATTCAATACCAACTTTATATTATTTTATGAAAATATTGAAAAAAAACAATAATAATTATAATTATTTATAATTAAATCTATATATATTTATTGATAAAAAAAAAAACAATAAAAAAAAAAAAAGAAAAATAAAAATAAATTAACAAATCAAATTCTAAGATTTTTATTTTTATTTTTATTTTTATTTTATTTGTAATGTATTAAAAAAAAATTTAAAATTTAAAATTATAAATTTAAAATTATAAATTTATTTATAAATTATTAATTTATTAACTTATTTATTTTTTTATTTTTTATAGTAAAAAAAAAAAAAAAAAAAAAAGAAATGATAAAAGTATTTAAAGATTTAAAATTTTTAATTTTAATAACCATAATATTATTAAATTTAAAAAGTATAAATTGTAAAATTATTTATGGAGATTCAGTATCATTTGAAAGAGTATTATCACCACAACTTGGTAAGAATATTACGTTGCCATGGGGTAAAGATAAGGTAATTCATTTGTGTAATCCACATGGAGAAGAATCTATACCAGTTTTAGTTTCAAACAATATACCATTGGGTAAACTTGCTTCAAATGATGAAAATTTCTTGGCAATTTTTGGAAACCAATCATTTGCTAGATTGTTGGCTCATTTTAATTGTAAGAAAACAGAGGAAACTTGTATTAGATTACGTACTGATTTGCCAGTATTTACAAGTTGTCTTTTAATTGGTTCAGTTGATGGGTTTGATCATGTTACTTTCAATTCATCGTTGAGTGGTGTACCAACCAATATGAATTCATGGAATGTGGATACCGTTGGTAAATTTTCAAATAATCTTACAAGTGCTGGTAGAATTATAGTAAAGAATGATAATAATCAAATTTCATTGGGTTGCTTTGAAGAAGGTGATAAAAACAATTTGAACTATATTTTAATGCATCCAAATAATCC
Organism: Dictyostelium discoideum AX4; assembly: GCF_000004695.1. NCBI lineage: Eukaryota > Evosea > Eumycetozoa > Dictyosteliales > Dictyosteliaceae > Dictyostelium > Dictyostelium discoideum. The sequence continues at coordinate 2,753,481 of NC_007090.3, forward strand.
AATTGATACCATTGATATATGTTATAAATCATTTAATGAAGAATCAGAGTATGTTTTATATGGCCTAGTGGAATGTGGTGATACTTCAAAATCTTCATTCTCTATTAGTGGCTATGTTTTCTTTGATAAATATTATAGTAGTTCGCGAATTAATAATCCACCTGTTGCTGGTCAAATTGTATATATTCAACAAAAAAATGGTGTGGTTTATGATTTAGATGGTAAACGTGTAAATCAAACAATTACAGATGCAAGAGGTTTCTATTATTTTAATAATATTCCAGGTGGTGATTATCAAGTTTACATTACACCAAGTGATCCAGATACACTATATAGTCCTGATGTTGATTCAAATTTACAAGATCCATATACAAACAAAGCAACCAATGGTTCAATTGAAACCTATATCTATATCAATGGAAGTGGTGTTGTACCAGTTAGTAAAACCAATTTCGATGATATTAAATTAACATCGGTTTATGTTATTCGTGAAATGAATATTGGTATCTTACCAAAGAATATTTCAATGGAAGGTTTGGTTTTCATTGATTATAATGCCAATGGTCAAATGGATACTGCCGTTACCAATACCTCTGCTCAAGATAAACCATACTCTGGTGTAAGAGTACAATTACTAGATGAAAATAGAGTTGTAAGAGATGTTATCACTGGTGATGATGGTATTTTCAGTTTTCCAGATGTTCCATATGTCTCAACTGGATATATTGCAGTGATTTACACACCAAGTGGTAATGTAATGACAAATTATCCATTCCCACCATCACCATTGGCTGGTGAAATTATAAACTTGGAGATTGTACCAAATAATATATTATTGGTCGGTTTAATTAATAATGAAAACTATTGTCAAGATTCACCATTGATGGCAATTATTTGTTATGCAAATCAAGGTTATAATGAATCACATGCTGATGATCCAGTTTTAATTACATTCCCATCCAATGCAAATAAACATCTCTATAATATGCCACATGGTACAGTTCAACATATTGCCACACATAAAGAAATTGGTTCAGTTTATGGTGTTGGTGTTGATAGAGTGAATGGTGATATTTATACAAGTGCATTTATGAAATACTATTCTGGATTTGGACCAAGTGGAACAGGTGCAATTTATAAATCTACAACTAAAAACAATGATTATCAAACTTCATTATATTTTGATTTGAATAAAGCAATGAATCAAGAGGATTATTGTGGTACAGACTCACATATTTATCCAATGGATAATTATGATGGAGGTGTTGAAAAGGTTGGAAAGATTGCATTTGGTGATTTAGATATTCACAATGGTTCACTCTATACCATTGCATTGGCAACCAAAGAGTTGTTAAGAGTTTCAATTTCAGATCCAAGAGATTTCCAACTTTATAATATCTATAATCCATGTATTGAAGAACCAGATGATTGGCGTCCATTTGCATTGGGATTACGTCATGGTAATATAATTATTGGTGGTGTTTGTTCTAAAGAATCTGATTCAACCAATATACCAGTTGGTTATATTATGGAAATGAGTGGTAATATTTTATTAACTGTTCCAATGGATTTCCCAAGAGGTTGTAAATCATTTGGTGGTTCATTCTGTATTCCAGGTGAATATTCAGCTTGGTCAAGTGTTTATTTCGAATCACAACCTTGGATTTCAGATTTAACAATGGATGGTGAAGATATGATAATTTCAATTCGTGATCGTGGTGGTGATTTAGATCGTGATGTTGGTACCTATGATATGTTAAGAGCTTGCTTTGATGGTGATCAATTAATACTTGAGAATAGTGGAATTTGTGGAGGTGTTCCTGGTGCTCATCTATTACCTTCTGGTTATTTCGGTACACCTGACGGTATCAATAGTGGTGAATATTACAATGATAATTTCTATTATCCAACTGATAATGATGGTCATGATAATGTAGCTTCGACTTCTGGTGTTGTAATTCCAGGTTATCATACTCTCTTTGGTTCTTCATTAGATATCGATAGTGTTGGACAAGGTACTGTTAAAGTTTGGGATAATAAAAATGGTCTATTACTATATGGTATTGGTGTTTATCTTCAAAGTAATGAAAATCCAACAAATAATTTTGGTAAAGCAAATGGTTTAGGTGATATGGAACCAATTTGTTATAATTATATTAAATAATTAATAAAAAAAAATGAAATAAATAAAACAAAATAAATATAAAAAAATAAATAAATATAAAAATAAATATAAAAATAAATAAATATAAAAATAAATAAATAAACTATAGATTAAGTAATATGTTTTTTTTATTTTTTATTTTTTTATATATATATTAATAAGATATTTATTATTAAATTTGTATTACAGGAAATAATCGTCAAGCTATATTATTACTATTTTTTTTTTATTATTATTATTATTTATTATTTTAACTCTCTTTCTCTCTTTTTTTTTTTTTTTTTTTTTTTATTTGGATTACATGTATTAAACTTTTTTTTTATTTTTTAATTTTTTTTTTATTTTTTTTTTTTTTTTAATTTTTTTTTTTTGATATTGTTATTTGATTTAACAAAAGGATTTTTTACCTCCACTCTTTGTTTTATTTTTTGATTTGATATCAACTTCGTCTGGTTTTGGTGTTTCTTGAATATCTGCAAGTCTATTTTTAATATCTCTTGCCATTGAAATAAAACATTCTTCAACATTTGTTGCATTCTTAGCACTAGTTTCAATGAATGGAATACCATAACTTTCTGCAAATGACTATTTTTTTTTTTAAAAAAAATATAAATGAAAATATTTATGTTAGTGTGTAAATTAATTTTGTGTTATTATTATTATTATTATTATTATTATTATTATTATTATTATTATTATTATTATTATTATTATTATTATTATTATTATTATTATTATTATTATTTATTAATATTATTTATTATTTGAAATAACAAACTAATTACATACTTTAGCTTGATTTGAATCGACAACTTTTTCGTTTACTAAATCAGTTTTGTTACCAACTAAAAGTTTATTAACATTTTCGCAAGCATATCTATCGATTTCACCCATCCATTGTTTAACATTTGTAAATGAATCTTGATCAGTGCAATCATAAACAAGAATAATACCTTGAGCACCACGATAGTATGATGATGTAATAGTTCTAAATCTTTCTTGTCCTGCGGTATCCCACTATAAATTAAATGAATAAATTATCAATAAAATGATTCTGGTGTGTAGTTTATTTTTAATTTTTTTTTTTTTTTTTTTTTTTTACATACGATTTGTAATTTTATGGTTTTACCATCAAGATTTAATGTTTTAATTTTGAAATCTACACCAATTGTTGAAATATGTGTGTCGGTCCACGAATCATCCTAAAAAATATATACATATATATGGAAATAAATTTAAATTAGTTTTTTTTTTAAAAAAAAATTCCATTGTCATAAAAATAGTATGGATTTTAACCCAGGGACGTTCTGTTTTTTTTTTTTTTTTTTTTTTTTTTTTTTTTTTTTGAAATTTTTAAAAAAAAAAAAAACAGAATGTCGGGTGATAATAATGATTTAAAAAATTATAGTTATACTTACAGCAAATCTAAGTAATAAACATGATTTACCAACACCACTATCACCAATTAAAAGAATTTTAAAGAAAAAATCGCTATAAGTTTATATATTTTTTTAAAGAAAAAAAAAAAGAGAGTTAGTTTATTTTTTTTTTTTTTTTTGAAAATTTTATGAAAAAAAAAGTCGATCGTTTTGATTTTTTAACAATATTTTATTTTTGTACACACTAATCCAAATTTTATTTTTATAAAAATAAAAAAAAAAAAAAAAAAGTAAAGTTTTATAAAAAAATAATAAAAAAGATTAAAAATAAAAATAAAAAAAAATTATTCCATTTGGATACTTACTGTTCTGGTGCCATAGACATTTTATATGTGTATATGTGTATATGAGGTATATAAATTTAAAAAACTTTTTTTTATTTTAAAAAAAAAAAATATATATATATTATTTAACTGTTGTTTAGATAATAAAAAATTATTGATGATGATATTTATTCGTTTTGGGTTCAAAAACTATAGTGGTTTGTTTTCGATTGGGTTTGTATATATAAATAAGGTTTTGAGATTTTTTTTTAAATTATAAATAGTTTTTTTTTTTTTTTTCTTCTTTTTTTCTTCTTTTTCCTATATAATTTTAAATATATTTTATATTGATATTATTTGTTACAAGTTAGTGTGATAAACGAATGATATTGTTATTTATAAATGAATTGGTGGTGGGTGTTTTATAGTGTAACTATATCAAAAAAAAAAAATTTAAAAAAAAAAAAAAAAATTAAAAAAAAAAAATCAAAAAAATTTTAAAAAAACTTTTTTTCAAAAAAAAAAAAAAAAAAAAAAAAAAAAAAAAAAAAAAAAAAAAAAAAAAAGGGGATAATTTTTTTTTTAGGGTAATTTTTTTTTAAGAAAAAATGAAAATGATTTTTTTTTTTTTTTTTTTTTTTTTTTTTTAATTATTTATTTATTATTATTATTTTTTTTTTAATTAATAAATATCTTTGTAATCAATGCAATTTATTTTTAATAACTCTATTTTTTTTTTTTTTTTTTTGGGCTTTAACCATTCAAACAAAACGAAATTTATCCAAAAAAAAAAAAAAAAAAAAAAAAAAAAAAAAAAAAAATTCTTAACAATCGCGATTATTAAAATTTTTTTTTTCATTCCCAGTTAGTGCGTTTTTTACCAAAAAAAAAAAAAAAAAAAAAAAAAAAAAAAAAATTTTATAAAATAAACAAAAAAATTGGGATTCTTTGTTTTCATTTATTTATTTTTTTAGTTCATCTTTTTTTTTTTTAAAATTATCCAAATAAATATATAAATGTTAAAAGTTGAAAAAAAAAAGCCTTTTTTTTTTTTTTTTTTTTTTTTTTTTTTTTTTTTTAAAATTTTAAGTTGCCAGGGCAAAAAAAACCCTTAAAACCTTTTTTTTTTTTTTTTTTTTTTTTTTTTTTAAAAAGTTAAATACCCAAGTTTTTTTTTTTAAAATTTTTTTTTTAATTTTTTCAAACTTACCCAACTACAAAATAAAAAAAAAAAACCCACATAAGAACAAATAATAAATAAAAATATAAAAAAACGAATAATAATAATAATGTGGTTTGCTCAAAGTCTTACTAGTACTAGTTATAGTAATAATACGAACAGCAATAATAATAATAATAATAATAATAATAATAATAATAATAATAATCCAAATAATAATCCAAATAATCCAAATAATAATAATAATAATCCAAATAATCCAAATAATAATAATAATATGACAAAAACTTTATCAAATGATGATATAATTAATAATGGTATTTCAAGTTCACAATCATATGATTCATTATCAAATTTAGATATTGAAAACTCTGACACTAAATCAACATCATCATCTTCATCACTCAATAAACAACATCAACGTAGTGGTAGTACAAGTGGTAGTGCAAGTGGTAGTGTTGGTAATGAACAATATGAATCAATTAGAATTGGTAATGGTTCTGTATCTGCTATCATTACATTGGAGGAAAGTACTAAAGAAAGAGCAAATTTCTATACAAAATTAAAACATAAAAATGCAATCGATATAAGAAGAAGTTTATTAAAGTAAAAAAATTAATTATTATTAAAAAAAAATAAAAAAAATAAAAAAAATTATTTATTCAACTATTAACATTTATTTATTTATTTATTTATTTATTTTTATATAGTTTTGTTACACAATTTTCAACAAATGGACCAAGCTTAATTGAAGAACAAGGTCATACAATAATTACATATACAAGAGAATTAGAGCATTGGGTACTAAGTTTACCATTATGGGCAAATGCAGGTGAAGCTGAGGTTGAAGGTATTAGAGATGGTATTGAAAAATATATTATGGGTAAATTATATCATTGGTAAGTTTAATTAAATTTAATAATTTCTATTTTATTTATAATAAGTTAATTAATTAATTAATTATTATTATTATTATTATTATTATTATTATTATTATTATTATTATTATTATTATTATTATTATTATTATTATTATTATTATTATTATTATTATTATTATTATTATTATTATTATTATTATTATTATTATTATTATTATTATTATTATTATTAGTACATTTCCACCAGCAAGATTAGGAGGATTAGAATTAACAGAAGGTAATATAGTTTCAGAAGGATCATTAATACCAACAGAAGAAGATTTAAAATTATTTAAACATATAACGATACATGGATTTTTAGAACCTCAACATTTAGATATACAACAATTTATAAACTCAAATGAACAACGTCAAAATTTAGCCATTTCAGAGTTACGTAAAATCAATACCTATAAAACACCAAGAGATAAGATGGTTTGTGTTTATAATTGTTGTAAGGTGATTTTCAAACTTTTGAAATCAGTTAATCCCAATGGTAATCCATCAGGTGCTGATGAATTCTTACCAATTCTAATCTATGTAGTTTTAAAATCAAATCCAATAATGTTGAAATCAAATATAACCTATGTCAATACCTTTAGAGATCAATCAAGAATGATGACAGAGATAGCATGTTATTTCACTCATTTGGTTTCCGCTGTATCTTTTATTGAAAATATTACAACACCAGTGGATTTAACAATTGAAGAATCTGAATTCTATAGATTACGTGATAAATTTGAATTAGAATTACCTTTAAAATTACATCCTGAAATGTTAAAAAGATTAAATTATAAACCACCAACAAATTTACAAATTTTAAATTCAACTATTAATAATAATAATAATAATATAAATAATAACAATAATAATAATAATAATAATAATACAAATAATTTAAATGTTAAATCCCCAACAATAAAACCAACAACAAATGCATCATCAACATTACCACCTTTACCACATTCTAGAGGTCATTCAAGACATTCATCAACTAATAATAATAATAACAGTCAATTAAATCAACAAAATTTTGGAGATATTGATACTTTAATCAACAGTAATATCAATAGTAATATTAATAGTAATAATAGTCCAAGTGTTGTTAATGAACAATTTATAGTTTATCAAGATAATATTGAATTAGAAAAGAGATATGAATTTTTAAATTATCAAACTGATGATATTAAAATTGGTCAAATTTCAAAATTATTAGAAGATTATAAAAAATTAGTTATTGAAAATAATATTTTAAAATTAAAATTAAATAGTAATAATAATAATCTAGGTAATAATAATAATAATATTATTTCAAATCAAAATAATCAAAATAATCAAAATAATCAAAATAATCATAGTCGTCAAAATAGTGGTGGTGGATATCATATTTCAGAACCACCATCTTTATCATCATCACCAGCATTAAGTCGTAATCAATCATGGGCTTCAAATTCATTACCAATTTCACCAAATTTAATTTCAAAACAAATTAATCAACCATCAACTCCACCAACCTCAACAACCCCAAATAATAATAATAATAGTGGTGGTAGTAGTGCTATAACTTCAAAATCAATTAAAGAAGTAGAGGATGAAAAAGATGAAAAAAAATCATTATTTCAAAAACAAACTGAAGAGTCATCATTAACAAATAGTCCAACTATTTCATCTTCATCTTTATTAGATTAGTAACTTTGTTTTTTTTTTTTTATTTATTTTTTTTGATTTATTTATTTTTTTTTTAATAAAAATAAATTATTTAATTTTTAAATCTTTTTTTTTTTTTTTTATTCTTCAATTTTCTTTTTTTTTTTTTTTTTTTAAATTATCAAACAAATAAATAAATAATTTACAAGATTTCAATTTAATAATTATTTAAGTAATTTTTTTTTATTTTTCCTTTTTTTTTTATTTTCCATCATTTATAATTATTATTACTTTATTTTTATTTATTACAATTGACGAAATCCAATAATTATTGAGCAAAATTAATTAACTTTACTAGATTGTAAATATATCACAAATTATATTTTATCTTTTTAATTAATTTTATAAAATATTTATTAATATCAATTTAGTAATATTGGAATTGGCTGGAAATATTTGATTATATTTTTATAAAATATTTCACTACAACTTTAAAAAATATTAACTAATGCAAATTAATTATATTTTTATTAATATTTGTTTTTGTGAAATTTAAAAAAAAAAAAAAAATTTTAATCTTTATTTATTCCAATTAGTATTTGTTTGTGAATATTTATATATTGGGTTATCAAAGGTATTATTTTAAAATTAGAGATATTTATTTAAAAATTGATTAAACTAAATATAATAATTTATTTAAAAAAAAACTTGAAAATAATTAATTTTAAATTTAATTGAAAATGGTATAAATTTCATTAAAATAGTGTCCATATAAAACATTTAATGTTGTATGGTCAGGTATAGATCATTTTATTAAGGGACAGGGACATTGGATTACTGATAAAGTTGGAAAGACAGGCCGAATATTTAACTTAAAAAAGAAATGATGAAAGGTGAAAGACAACATGCCATTCAACAAAAGTCTATAAACTGGTCATGTAAAAAAAGTCTTTATAAGATGCCCAATTACTTTCAAAACTATCCTATTATGATCTCAAAAATTGAATTTTATTAACATGTCAAGATGTAAGAATTTCACAAGTTAAATTACAATTAACCAACCAATTAATGGCTTAGATGCATCTTCTTTAAGTGAGGTTGATCTTCCCAACCTGAATTTAGTGAAAATGAAAGTACCCAGATTACTCGTCTATTTTTTAAAAACATATGAAAATGCTTCAAATCACAAAGCCAAAATATTGTAATTAAAGTGGGTGTAATAGAAATGGTAATAAATATGCATTGGTCAAGTCAAATTAGAAAAAATAATGTTTTGAGGAACTCCTCAACACAACTATTCAATAAATCTTCTTGAGTTTTGTAAAACTCTCATTGTATATTTACATTATAGAAACTATTTCTTGAGGCTTTCACCTTTAAAGAATCTTCATTGGTGGTATTTAAAATTTATACCGCTCAAATTACAAAATCAAATACATATATCAAATTTAATGATTTTTTTAAATACTCAAATAAAATAATTGTTTTATAATAAAAAAAACTTTATTTTCAAAATTTAATTTTTTAATATAAATAAATCTATATCAATGTGTTTTTATAATTTTCATTTTAATTCAAAACCTTATTTATAAATTATTCTAAAAAAAAAAAAAATTAAAATCTCATAATGAAATTTTTAGCCTTTTTCAAAGATATAAAAAAAGTATTTTTAGAAATAAAAAAATAAATAAATAAATAATTAAATTTATTTTTAATTTTTTTTTTTTTTTTTTTTTTTTTAAATTAAATAAATAATTAAATTTATTTTTAATTTTTTTATATTTTATTTTCTTTTAAAAGTTGATGAAGATTTTTTAGAAGTTTTTGCAGAAGGTTTTGAAGGAGTTTTTGTAACTTTCTTTTTTTTATCATTTGGATCTTCTGGTTTTTTAATTACAGTTATAAAAGAGTCCATACGAGATTGAACACTTGTATTTTTAAATTTCTTTAATTTTTCAATACCTTGAGCGACTCTAACATCAGAGAAACCCATTTCTTCAACTAAAAATTTATTTAAACCTTCAACATCTGGATCTTTCCATTGAAAAGGTGGTAATTGATCAGCTGGAATAACATTTGGATTTTTAAATAATTCTCTCACCTCTGGGTATGGGAAAAACTCTGGTAATGGGTATTTGGATTTATCTAAATGTTTGATTACCTCCTCCAATGATTTATGTTTTTGAATTAACTCAATTGCTCTCTTTGGACCAATACCTTTGATACTATCACAATAATCACAACCTAAAAGAATGGAAAGATCAATAAACTCATCTTGAGTTAACCCTAAACCCTCCAATACTGATTGTAATTCAAATTCTAGAATTGGCATTTTCTTTGCTTCTGAAAAGAAAAGACGTCTAAGTAGTACTGTTGAACCTAATGTCAAAGAATCCATATCCTCTGACCCGGTTGCCCATGCTTTACCCTTCTTTACAATCTCTGCACATTGCGCTTCTGCCTCACATGGTGCCTTTACAATTGGTACACCCATTAATGTTAAAAGTTTTATACAATCTTCATTTTGTTTACGTGTAACTGTAATAACACGTTTTGCAAATTTCTGAACCTCTTCATTGGTACCAACCTCTGTTGCTTCCTTTAAATTCTCTTTTGCTTCTTTTCTTCTTGCTTGTCTTTTTGCTAATTCACCACTCTTTAATACTGGTGCACTACCATCAAATACATAAATTGGTTTAATACCTCTTGAAATTAATTTAATTGTACGATAAAACATACCTTGTAAATGACTAAATAAAAAAAAAAATAAAAAAATAAAAAATTTTAATATTTTATTATTTTATTATTTTATTAATTATTAATTATTAATTATTAATTATTAATTATTATTTATTTTTATTTTATTTTTTTACCTTGTAGTTTCACCAAGTTGATTTGTTAATGCCGAAGAAACATCAGCATTCATTGCAATAAGAAATTGATATAAACTTGTTGATGCATCAATTGCAATAATTCTACCAAAATAGTTTTTTAATATATTTGTTTTAATTGAAGTTGGTGCATTATCTTCAATTAAATCTGTTAATTTTTTAATTCCCATTTTCTCTTTTTTATGAATACAGAAATAATATAATTGATAAAAAAAAAAAAAAAAAAAAAAATTTTTTAAAGAAAAAAAATAAAAAAAGAAAGGTGTGAAAAAAAATTTTAAAAAAAAAAAGCGGGATATAAAAAAATTCTAATATTTATTATTTTTTTTAAAAGTTTGAATTTTTTGGGAAATTGTTTAATTATTATTTTATTTTTTAATTTTTTTTTTTTTTAAAATATTATTTACTTATCAGATTTTAATAGATCTATTTACCATTTTTTCCAAAATTTAATTCCCTTTTAAAAAAAACCAATTGATTTATTTTTGTCAATTGTAATATTTGGGTCTTGTTTGAAAGATAAAAAATTCTATTTTTAAACCAAACCATTTTATAATTTACAAATCAATACCAAATTATTTATGAATAATTTCTATAATCTTCATTAATAAAAAATAAATAAAAAAAAATTATATCAAAATACCAATTTTTTGTTATTAGATATATTTGTTAATAAAATATCAATTTTTTAAGTGATTACCATAGTTTTTTGGATTTTAAAAACTCTTATTAGAAAAATCAATTCAATTTTCACAGATAAAAAAAAAAAAAAAAAAAAAAAAAAAAAAAACCAATTCTTGTTCTGATTTTTTATACAAAATTTTCCAAAAAAAAAAAATGATAATAAAAATTAAAAAATCAATAAAAATAAAATAATGTTAGTATAATAATAAATACGGTTGTAAAAAAAAAAAAAAATAATAAAAAAATAAAAAAGGATTTCTTTAATAATTCTCTATTTTTTTTTTTAAAAAAAAAAAAAAAATTAATAACATTGTTATGATTTGTAAGTTTAATGAAATATCTTTTTTTTTTTTTTTTTTTTTTTTTTTTTATGGAAAATTATTATAAAATAAAATTAATTATTTCTGAAAATTTTCTCTTTTTTTTTTTAATATATATAAAAAAAAAAACATTATATTAAAAATTTGGTATAAAAATAAGTTAATATTTATTTTTATTATTAAAATAATTTCCTCACAAAAACACTTTTTATACCTAAAAGTTTATCCAAAGAATTTTATGTATAGAATCATCATTAGAAAATATAACAGTTTTATTATTAAATTATAAATTCTCTTTTTATATTTTTTTTTTATTTACTCAAATTTAAATTTCATTTCTCTTTTTATTTTTTTTAAAATAATTGTAAGTAAAACTATTTTTATTTTTATTTTTAAAAACCTTTTGCTTGAAATTCAGTTGGAGAGTCTCGTTTTTTTTTTTTTTTTTTTTTTATTTTATTTTCAAAAAATTATTTTTTTTTTTTTTAGGTTTTTTTTTTTTTTTTTTTTTTTTTTTTTTTTTTTTCTTCCCCGTGTTTTTTTTTTTTTTTTTTTTTTTTTTTATTTTTGTAATTTTTATAGCAGGTAAAGTATCTCAACGAAATTGTGTACTTTTTTCATTTTCACCATTATGTGTTTATATAAAAAAAAAAAAAAAAATAAAATAAAATAAATTAATTTTAAAAAAATAAAATAAAATAAAATAATAAAAGTAAATAAAATAAAAAATGAAACATTAAATTTTAAAAAAATAAAAAATAATAATAAAATATAAATAATTGAAATAATGTGTTTGCATTTCTAAAATAACAATAATAATAACAACAATAATTATAAATAATAATAAAAAGTCAACTTTTCTATCTACACTTTCTTTGATATTTTTTTTTTGCATGTCAAATTTTTTTTTTTTTTTTTTTTTTTTTTTTAATATTATATAAAAAAAATTCAACCCACACTTTTTTTCTTTTTTTTTTTTTATTTTTTTTTCTTTTTTTTTTTATTTTTTCACACTCTAAAATATTATTCATTGCTAATATCAAAAAAAAAAAAAATTTTTAAAAAAAAGAATTTAACAACAACAAAATGTCAGATAACGAAGCTTTAGATGTCGAAGACTACGCCCAAGCCGGTTCAGGTGCTTCATTAACCTTCCCAATTCAATGTTCAGCATTAAGAAAGAACGGTTTCGTCGTCATTAAAGGTTTCCCATGTAAGATTGTTGATATGTCAACTTCCAAAACCGGTAAACACGGTCACGCCAAAGTTAACATCACTGCTATCGATATCTTCACTGGTAAGAAATACGAAGAAATTTGCCCATCAACTCACAACATTGATGTACCAAATGTCAGCAGAAAGGAATACACCGTTATGGATGTTCAAGATGGTTACTTATCACTCTTGGATGCTGGTGGTGAAGTCAAAGAAGATCTTGCCCTCCCAGAAGATGATATTGGTAAAGAAATTACCCAAATGTTAAAAGAAGGTAAAGAGCCATTAGTTTCAGTCATCTCTGCTTTAGGTAAAGAAGGTGTCGTCTCTGTTAAAGTCAGCAACAATTAAATTGTTTAAAATTCTCTTTATAAAAAAAAAAAAAAAAAAACAAAACTCTTACATGCAAAGACTTTTTTTCTTTTTCTATTTTTTACCCTCTTTTCAATTTAAATAAATAAACCAAAAAAAAAAAGTTCAATTTCATTAGAGATAAAACATTAATTTTTTTTTTCTTTTTTATCTTTTTTAAAATTATGAATCAAAAAGATTTAATTGTGTTTTTAATAAAAAAAAATAAAACAAGGATTAATTCATTGTTATTAAAATTACAAAAAAATTAATTTTTATTATATGTTAACAGTTGGTGAAGAACACATTTGTTATTATTTTTGAATGTGATCACCACCATTTGAAATTATTATTATTATTATTATTATTATTATTTATTATTATTATTATTTATTATTATTATTATTATTATTATTATTATTATTATTTATTTATTAATTATTAATTATTATTAATTATTATTTTTTTTTACTATTATTATTAATTATTATTTAACTACTAATAATAAATAAATAATAAATAATAAATAATGACAGAAAAAAAAATAATAAATAATAATAAATAATAATAAATAATAATAAATAATAAATAATAATAAATAATAATAAATAATAATAAATAATAATAAATAATAATAAATAATAATAAATAATAATTATTTGATTAATTTATATATAAATTTGTAGTATTTTAAAATTCAATTGATGAGTATCTAATGAAATTAATAATGGTTTGTCATGTTTGTTTAATCTCTTAAGTTGAATTATTTTAATTAAACCTGAATGAAACACTATAAACTGAGATCATTTTTAATGTTGTTGTTGGTTGATACTATTATGTTTCTTTAATCATTGATTTTAAATTCTACTACTGTTATTATTAATTCCTATTTTTGCTGTTGTTATTCAATACAATTAAAACTTTAAAACCTAAAATATACTAAATAGATCTTTTTTTTTATATTTTTTTTTTAATGACCATCACTAAATTTTTTTAATTTTTTTAAAATTTCTAAAAATAAAAAATTTAAAAAACATCACTGACCACAAAAAATTAAAAAAACATCTGACTATCCCATAAAAAAATTTCATCAATTAAAAAAATGATATAAATACTGATTCTTACCATTATAAAGTATGCAGGATTGGGTAGCGGCAACCTGTAATCAAGCGATGCATTCGAGGCGAGGACGAGAGCATTGTTAGGACCTTTGGGACAAGCGACGCATACAGTTGATCCACACTAACGTTGGTGTCGACATACTATCAGTCTCTAAGGATTGAAAGTAAGTTGATAATGACCAAGTCAAGGTCCAGGCTGGCAACAGAGCAGACAGAGCGAGGCACATCGATGGGTAGCGAGGAAAGTCGACTTAAAGTCGTCCAAAGGAAATAACAATGTAAACTCGAACAAACCTTTTTTTTTTTTTTAAAACACCGTAGAGCAACATACTCTAACCTAGTGAAGATATGATTAAATGAAAAAGAAGAGAACTATTATTATAGAATGATAGTTGAAAAATATGTGAGAATTTATAAAAAAGAGAGTAGTTTATAAATTAAAGAAATATTATGGAAAGAAAGTTGAAAAATAAAAATAAAATTTATAATATAAGTGGCCTTTTTTTTTTTTTTTTTTTTTTTTTAAAACGCCGTAGTGAAGATATGATATAAAGAAAATAAAATAATAAAAAAAAGAATAATAATACTTTAAGTACATTTTAAAAATTTTAAAAAAAATTAATTAAATTAGTATAAGATAGTAAAAAATGCTATAGCTAACCCATCAATCAAAAAAAAAAGAATATACTGTAACCTAACGATGATATATATGACCTTTGTTATTATATTATTTTTACCCATCCCTTTTAAAAAAAAAAAAAAAAAAAATTTTAAGATAATTTTATTTATTTTTATTATTATTATTATATAATGGTATGATTATTTTTTTTTTTTTTTTTTAAAGTTTAATTTTATTGATTAATATATATATATATATATATTTTTTTTTTTTTTTTTTTTTATTATAATTGATTGATAAAAATAATATAACAAAAAAAATTGATTAATATATATACATATATATATATATTTTTTTTTTTTTTTTTTTTTATTACAATTGATTGATAAAAATAATATAACAAAAAAAACTTTGAAAATTGCTTGTTGATTTTAATGTGACAATTTTATTTGATAGATAATAATTAAATAAAATAAAAAAAAAAAAAAAAAAAAATAAAAATTGGATTAGACATGTGTTTGGAACTATTTGGATATTTTTAATTAAAGTTCTAAACACATGTTTTGAAATTAAAATTTAAAGTAAACATTTTTTTATCGGAATTAAAAAAAAATTAAAATTTTTTTTTTTTTATTTTTTTATTTTTTATTTTATTTTTTTTTTTTATTTTATACTTTTACATTTTTTTAAAAACAAATTTTTTTTTTTTTTATTTTTTTTATCTTATTATTGTAAATAGAATTAAGAAAATACATAAACTGAAAAATTTTAATAGTCACCCTTCCTCATCCTACTCCTCTATCACTACCAGTTATTTATAAAATATAATAGTGAAAAGGATCATAAAGATTTATCAGTAAAATTAAGTGAGTAAAAATATAAATACAAATAAAAAAAAAATAATAATAAATAATAATATTAATACAAATATAAATACAAATAAAAAAAAATAAAAAATAAAAAATAAAATATTAATAATATAATTTAATGAGTAAAGAAGAATACTTTAAACTGTATAGATTTAAATACCATTTGTCCAACACCATTAAATAGTTGAAATTACAAGTATTTTTTAGTTGAAAGGTCATATCTTGGGAGATTTTAAAATTGGTGCTTATTTGGGTATGTACATTTATTATTTTTATTATTGTTATTATTATTATTATTTATATTATTATTATTATTATTATTATTATTAAAAATTACATTAAAAGCTAATAATCAATATTTTTTATTTAAAGTTTGCTGTATTGACCCATTAGTGGAATTACAGGTAAAGTTACTAATGTTAATGATAGGTAACCTTTATTTGATTTAAATAGATAATCTTTGTACATATAGTATACAGTTCCTAATCACCTGTAAAAAGCAAGAATATTTTGTTTGGATAGGTGATCGGTATCTGAATATTGTATGTACAAATGTATCTATTAAATCAAATCAAGGTAACCTACCATTAGCATTAGTAAACTTTGTGGATATCCAAGTCATCTGAATTGTAGTTTTGATTTTTTGATATGAAGATAATTATTACCATTATTATTATTATTATCATGGTAATAATTATCTCCATATTACAAAATCAAAAGTACGATTGTCAGATGTCTTATATATCCACAAGATACAGGCAGATTCTATAAAAAACAGATCAAGGTAACCTCTCATCAAATTTTTTTTTTGAAAATTAAACAAGGATTTGTTTATGATCGATTTATTTTTGTATGAAATGGTATTTGGAAATGGTGATTCTGTATTATAAAAAACTTGAATGAAAGTCTTCTTTATCTTGTAATTTGGACTTATTACAAGTTTGTTATAATACAAAATCTCTACACTTCCAAAAACAAATTGATCATTTTTTTTTTTTTTAATTTTTTTTTATATATCCTCCATTTGTTCAAAATAAAGAAACAAACACAAAAATGAATGATAAATAATTTAAAAAAAAAAAAAAAAAAAAAAAAAAAGGGTTTTTTATATCTAAAATCATTTGTGTATAATAACTAAAGTTATTTATAATTTATAAATTAAAGAATTGTTCATTAACTTGTGGGATACTACATATAATATGTAAAAATGAAAAAGAAAAAAAAAAAAAAAAATGAAAATTAATCAATAAATATTAAAATTTTTAGGTGTGCCCAAACAACTTGAACCCCAATTGCGGTTAATCTGATATTATTTTTATTGCTCCAACTTTTTTAATGGGTTATTGTGTCTCCAAAACAATTATTTTACTTTTGGTGTCCCGGCTGATTTTTTTATTTTATTTTTTAATTTTGTTTTTTTTTAGCATTATTTAAGAGTTGAGTGATTTTTAAGTTGAATCCATTTAATTTATAAAAAACCAACAACATTTTTACCAAGATCAAAAATTAAACTTTTTTACTATTATCTTATCCCAAAGGTTATAAAAAAAGAAAAAAATCTTAAAATTAAAAATCTAAATAAATTTTAGCCTAAGATCTAAATCAAGATCTGGCAAATAATTTATTAATATCCTGAAAAAAAAAAAAAAAAAAAAAAAAAATCCAAAACCTTCAACATAATGGCTTTAAAATTTGAAAAACAAATTTTTATTATTATAATTAAGAATCCGAAAAATAAAAAACAAAATTAAAAAAAAATACACCTACAAATTTATTATGTATATGTGAAGGTTCCCGATTTATTTTTTATAATTTATTTGAGGAAATAAAAAAGAAAAAAAAAAAAAAAGTTTTATTATTATTTAGGATATGGCACTTAATCCCACTAACAAGTAAAATCTATGATTAAAAATATATTGTTTTAAAATCACCAACAAATAGCGGTAATGAATAGATGATCAGTATTATCAAATAATTATGCATTATTATTATCAAATTTTTTTTTTTTTTTTTTTTTTTTTTTTTTTTTTTTTTTTTAGAATTTTAAAAATGATATATATAAAATAGAATTAATAAAAGTTTTAGTAATAGATTATCAAAATTAAAATTTAAAACTTTTATATGATCCAATTGGTAATAGTGATTTTGAATATTTTGGTATCATATTTACAAGTATTAATTATTTAAAGTCAAAATATTACTTTTTTTATCTTTTTTTGAAAAAGAAAATATAAAAAATATTAAAAAACAGAACAAATATCTAAATTAATTTTTAAACTTATCATAAAACCCATAGTTATTATATTTTTATTAATAAAAATTTGGAAATGGGAAAAAAAAATAAAAAAAGTTGGCCAATGGATTTTTTAAAATGAATTGCCTGATAGTGATGATGTCGAGAAGAAGAGTGTTAATTATTTTTTTAGTGTTTTTAGAGTATTAAATTTTAAAATAAAGTATTATATTTAGTTTTTATAAATTTTTAAATAAATTAAAATAAAAATATCTCTATTTTTAAAATATTACCTCAATACATATACTCAAAAAAATACTAATTGAAATAACAAAGATTAAAATGTTTTTTTTTTTTTTTATAAAAACAAATATAAATCAATAAAAATTATCATTAATGAATGAAAAAAACGATATTATAAAAATAAAATTTGATCAAAAAAATTTATTTACATTACAATTAGAAAATTAAATTTACATTTTTAATATTTTTTAAAGTTGTAATGAAATATATTTATAAACAACAGGTTCCTATCAAGATCTAGGAATTCTACACTGTAGAATGAAAATTGAAAATTAAGAGTGAAAATTTAATTGCGAAGATCTAAATTGTTTAAATTGTTCACCAACACATAGAAAGTTCAATAGATTCACAAATAAACACTACAATGGGACACACTCACATCTAATCAAGATATCAAGTATGTTCCAAAAAATAATAAAAAGAATATATATATATATAATAATAATAATAATAATAATAATAATAATAATAATAATAATAATAATAATAATAATAATAATAATAATAAATAAAATAATGATGATTACTTTTTTTTTAAAATTTTTTTTTTTTTTTTTTTTTTTATTTTTTATTTTATCTATTTGTTTTTTTTTTTTGGTGGACCAATTTCGCCTTTTTTTTTTTTTTTAAAGTTTTGGAAATATAAAGTGATGTGTATGTGTGTGTTGTGTATTGAATGTATGATTGATTGTAAATACAAAATGGACACCAATCTTTTTTTAGGTTCAAAGAATAATACAAAATAATAAAGATTGGATATTTCTATTTTGTTTGAAAATTGTTTGATTTGATGTTTTTTTTTTTTGATTTCTTTGATTTCTGTTTTTTTTTTTTTTTTTTTTTTTTTTTTTTTAATTTTGGGTATTTTTTTTTTTTTTTTTTTTTTTTTTTTTTTTTTTTTTGTAAAAGCTAT
>NC_007090.3:2777612-2805112 GCF_000004695.1 Dictyostelium discoideum AX4
TTATTTTTAAAAATTATTTAAAAAATTGTAATAAAATATTACCAATTACCAATTTCATTTATAATGGCAGATTAGATTTAGTTGAAAAGTATAAATCATTATTATTATCATCATCATCATCACAAGAAATATCATATATTGAACCATCATTTAAATTAGATCCACCAATTTGTTATTCTCATAGACTTTATTCAATTACTATTGCAATGGAAGCAATGATTGGTTTTATAAATTCACCATCACTTTCAAATGGTTGTGGTGATAGTGATGATGGCGTAATTTTTAAAAATGAACATTTCTTTGGTTTAAATAATTTAAAATTAATTTCTGATTTTATTTATTTAATTAATCATAAATTTACAAATCAAAAAGGACCATTCTATTTTAGTTTTTATGGTCACCCAAGACTAAAATTTTATATTAAAATTTTAATTGCAAGATGGATATATTTTAATAAACCAAATCATTTTGAAAGATTTGGATTTAATATTTTAGATTTATTAATTAAAAAAAATAAAATTTTATAAATAAAATAAATAAAATAAAATAGAATAAATAAAAAAAAAAATAAAAAAAAATTAGGAAAAAAAAATCTATTTTAGCTCAAATACTTAGAAAAACATTTTATTTTTTTAATTTATATTTTTTTTTTTTTTTTTTTTTTTTAATTTTAGGTATTTAATTTTTTTTTTTTTTTTTTTTGTTTCTTTATTTCTGTTAAAAATGGGTATTTCTAAGAGAGAAAAAGAATTATTAAATGTTACAGAAAAATTAAAAAAAGAAAATCAAGAATTAAAATCAAAACTTTCAACAAGAGAAAAATTAAATAAAAAAAACAATAATAATAAAGAGATTATCATAGAAGAAGAGGTTGAAAATGAAAATGAAAACGAAAATGGTAGTCAAAATATGGATTGTGGTTTAGAAAAAGAAAAAGATATAGATACAATAATGAAAGAATTAGAAACTAAAAAATATAAAACAATAGCAAAAATCGCAAAAACAAAGTATGGTGTTCAACAATTGGGTGGTAAAAAATTAGATATTTTAGAAAGAATTAGAGAATCTATTAAATTGAAAACAACAACAACAACAACAACAACAACAACAACAACAACAACAACAACAACAGAGAAGAATCAACAACAACAACAACAACAACAAAAACAACAACTAATACCAATGAGTGGTGGTGAAAGATTATTTTGGAAAATTTTTAGAAATAAATATTTAAATAGACAAATTATAAATAAATTATGTACAGGAAAACATTCATTAAGATATGATGAAGTTTTTAATGTTAGTCGCATGATTGAATGTAATGAAATTGAATTGTTAAAAGACAAAGTTTATAGAAATCAATATTTAACAGGTTTTGAAAAATCATTATCAGATTTATTTTCAGCAATTAAAGATGATAAAAAATTCTATATAAGCTTTTTTAAATTTTATCCAAAGATATCATTATTCAGTATTGATTATACTGTTGGAAATATTTTAAAATCTGATTGTATTGGTGCATTAAAATCATTAGTTGAAGAAAATAATTATAAACCAACTACCGATAATTTTATTCAATCAATTAAAGATGGTAGTTATAAAACATTTAAATATATGATGAATCTTTTTGAAAATTCAAATAATAATGAAAATAATAATAATAATAATAAAAATAATAGTAATAATAACAATAAAAATAGTATAGAGAAATTTAAATTACCATTCACAGAAAATGAATTTTGGAAATCAATATTTGGATACTGTTTTATAAAACGTGCTAAATTCATTAACTTTATGATTAACAGATACCATATAAAACCAGCAGCTGTGACACCACTTAGATTTAAAAAAATTTCAAAGTTTTGTCCAATCCAAGAATCATTACTTATTAAAGATTTAATAAATATATGTGAATCTATGATTCATTTAAAAGTAAAACCAAAAGGTTTTTATCAAAATATTATTTTTAAAAAATTAAAAAAGAAAGGTGATAGTAAAAGTAAAAGTAAAAATGATAGTAGTAGTGATAGTGATAGCGAAAGTGAAAGTGAAAGTGAAAGTGAAAGTGAAAGTGAAAGTGAAAGTGAAAGCGAAAGCGAAAGTGAAAGTGAAAGTGAAAGTGAAAGTGAAAGTGAAAGTGAAAGTGAAAGTGAAAGTGAAAATGAAAAAGAAAAAAAAGAAAAAAAAGAAAAAAAAGATAATGATAGTAGCAGTGGTAATAGTGATAGTGAAAGTGATAGTAGTGAAAGCGAAAGAGAAAAAGAATTTAAAGAAACAATTGAATCAATAACTAAAATTGAAAGAAATCAAAAGATATTTGATTTTGTTTATTATCAATATAATAGTGATAATAAAAATAAATTAAAATCAATTTTAAAATTATTAGGATTGTTTTATGGCCATAGTTTTTTTGAAGGAAATGAATTTTATTCATTGTTAGCAGGTGAAAAAGTAAATATATCACGTAAAACAAAACATTCAGATTTATTATTGCATTCATTTAGATTTGGTGATATAGAATTGTTTAAAGAAGTTTCAAGATCAACTATTTGTTCAACTATTCGAAATGTAATTTTTGAAGATAAATCATTTGTTGGAAATATACCAATTCTCTTTCAATTTCAAAATAAAAAAGAAAATCAAATTCAATTCATTAAAGACATTTGCAAATATCTTAATATTGTAACACTCCAAAAGATATATGGAGATAATCATATTTACATTTTCTTTGGGCAAGTTTTATTATATGATGATTTAGAATTGATAGAATTAGCATATAATCAATTAAATAAACCAATGTTAAAAATTGAACATATGAATGAAATAGGAATCACTGAAATTTCAACCAATTTTGGTGGTAATCCAAGTTTTCATACTGAATTTCATTTTATTAGATCAGAAAAAGTATTGGAATTTGTTTTTAATAATTGTTTAAAAAATAATAGTAAAGTATTGCCAATTACAGCATTTATTTATAATTGTAGATTGGATTTAGTTGAAAAGTATAAATCATTATTATTATCAGTACCAGCAGCACCACCATCGCCATTGCTTAAAAGAGATATAGTTTTCAAAGTACCACTTCCACCAATATTAAATACTTGCCAATTCAATTCAATGGGTTTAGTATTGAAAACATTTATAGATTTCCTTCAATCACCTCTATCAAAAGGTTGTGGTGATAGTAAAGGTGTTGTTTACAAAAGTTCTCATATAGTTAGCTATAAAGGCGTCAATTCAGTATTGGATTTTACCTATCTTTACTCTATAACTCTAGATAGAAATTCTGGCAATGGTATACCCTTTCTACCAGGCAGAGGCAGTCTAAATTATTATTTTGTAGTTGCAGTTCAAAGATGGTTATTCTACAACAGAAATGTTTTACCAAATAGTTATAATTTCACACTATTCTCTGAAAAATATTGTTATTTTGGTATTGGTTATTCTCATGCTTCAAAAAAACCAAAAGAAATTTTCAATACTATTGAAGATACTGAATGTAAAGGTTTCATTAATGATTTTATTAAATTAGGTTTACCAAATTTTCATTCGGCTACAACTGAAACAACAACACCAACAACACCAACAACAACACCAACAACAACAACACCAACAAAAAAAACAACCATAACTGGTAACAATCCAGATGTAATTTTAAATAATGGCGATAAAATTTGTTTTGCAAATTATCTTAGAGGTTTATTGGAAAAAGAAGCAACAAAGGGTCATATTAGATTATTTAAAGCTTTGGTTGATAATGGTTATAAATCAATATTTTCAAAAAGATCAAATGATTCAAAAAGTATTTTCGATCAAATTCAATTACACGAAATACTCTATCGTGCTTTAAGAAATAACCATTTACAATTATCTCTTTATCTTTTAGAGGATTGTAATATTTCAATCACTAATACCCAATTTTATTCAAATGTTTCTAAAAGATTTGAATATTCTGCAACTTTTTATGCTTTAAAAGATTTATTTAAAAATAATGAAATAATTTAAATTTTAAAAAATAAATAATAAAATAAATAATAAAATAAATAATAAAATAAATAAATAAAATACTATAAATAAGATTTAAAAAGTGATCAATTTTTTTTTTTTTATTTAAATTACAATTTTTTTAAATGTTAACATTATTTCTATTCTTAATGAATTGAACCTTGTTTACTCTATTCGTCTCAAATTGAAATAATAATGGTATCACCAACTTTTGATTACTCTTCAAATTCTCTAAATAAAAACAACTTACAATTATAATCTAAGGCAGGTAGCAGCTCCCAAATCTAAAGATTCATTTATAGATCAAAGTGAATTCTTTTATATTAAATCGATCAAAGTATTGGAGTTTATTTACTACAATTTCAAGATGGTCATTCTTTAATAAACAACTTGACCAATTTCCAGATAATTATCATTGCCTTGGATTACTACCAACAAGAACATTAAAATTTCTAAATTTAAATTTAAATTTCAACACTATAAATGGTTATGATGATTTCATTAATGATGTAATTAAAATTAAAATCAAAATAGACGAAAACAAAAATATAACCATTCAAAATACAAATACCGAGTTCATTAAATGGTTTCATAATATTTTATTAGCTAAAATATATTTAGGAGATATTAGAATATTTAAATCAATTGTCGATAATGGATATAAATAATTATTCTCAAATGTATCCACAAATAATTACCATCCGAATGGTATTTTCAATCAATTTCAAGTTCGTGAAATTTTACCGGATGCCTTAATGTATGACCACTTAGAGCTATCTTCATACCTTTTAAATTTTTTTGAAATATCAATTCCAACAGTGGGGTTGTCTTTGATTTTTTATTTTGGAAAAAAAAAAAAAAAAAAAAAAAAAAAAAAAAAGAAACAAAATTAAAAAGTGAAAATGAAAAAAAAAAAAAAAAAAAAAAAAAAAAAAAATTTATTTTTATGAAATACTAAATTGTAAAATAACAACAAAAAGGTAATATATATACACCTAATAATAATGGCATGTACAGAAGAAGAATTTACAGAATTACTCAGTGGTGAAGTATTTATTGATATGGATAAATTAATTGCAATATCAAGACATGGAATACCTGATAAAGTTAGACCAGAAGTTTGGAAATATTTATTAGGTATTTCAAAAACAGATAAATGTAATATTATTATTATTATTATTATTATTATTATTATTATTATTATTATTATTATTATTATTATTATTATTATTATTATTATTATTATTATTATTATTATAGTTTCAATTATTATATAAATACATACATTTACATATTATTATTAATATTTATTAATATTTATTAATATTTATTATTATTATTAATAGCAGAAGAAGAAAGAGTTAAAAAACAACAACAACAAGAATATAAAGAAATTGATAAAAATGATTCAGAAACTACTAAAAAGATAAGAGCCCATTTAAAGAGGTATCAAAATTTTAATAGGGATAAATCAGATACAAGGATAAAAATCGATTGGCAAAGTGTTGAAATTAGAAATAAAATTGAAAATATTATTATCTCTTACAATAATTATAATAATGATATAGAGTATTCATTTGGTATGTTAGCGATATTAGGTCCATTCATATCTACCCTTCAAACTGAAAGTGATATATTCTTTTGTTTTGCTGCAATGATGAAAAAAATTGAAGAGAATTTACAAAATGAAAGTTTAACTTTAAAATTATCAAGATTTATAATGTATTTTAGATCTGTATTACCAGAATTGTATGTATATATAATTTTAAATATATATATATATATATATATATATATATATATTCAATGTAAATAATTGTAATAAATTAATTTTTTTTTTTATAATAGATTTAGTCATTTTGAAGAAGAAGAAATTAATAGTAATGATTGGGCAACAAGTTGGATTCAAAATTATTTATCATGTGAATTACCAATTGAATGTACACTTAGATTATGGGATACTTATTTGTCTGGTAGATTAGGTTTGGATTTACATGTTTATGTTTGTTTAGCAATTTTAACAAATTTCTCTGAAGAATTATTAGAATTGGAACATAGTGAAATCTTATCTTTTCTTCAACATTTACCTGGTATTGATATTGATCAAATTATAGCTCAAGCTTATAATATTTTTGATGATATTAGAGCTAATAATGAATTATAAAATAAATAAAATAAAAATAAATAAAAATAAAAATAAATAAATAATATTACAAAATAAAATAAAATATACATATTAAAATTGTAATTTATTTTAAATTTTGATAAAAATGAAACAACTATTAAATTTTAATAGAGAAAATAATACAAAGTTTTTTTTTTTATTTTATCAAAAATATATATTTATATATATAAAGAAAAGATAATCGAAAATATATGATGAGGAAGAAAGGGAATATTTTTTATATATATATTTTTTTTTTAATTCATTCTTAAATAAGAACCTGGAGCAAAACCATAAATACCATTTAATTCACCTTCCCACCATTCACCTTCTGATTTATGAATTGTAATGATATCACCAGCTCTAAATGATAATTCAGAACTATCAACACCAGTGAAATCATATAATGCTGTGGCAGTTGAACTGCCACCACCACCATATAAAGGTGGTGGAGCAGAAGCACCACCATATGGATTTGGTGTTGATTTTTGTAAATTTAAATTTGAAGGATTTGGTGATTGATGGATATCTTTATCTACAGTTGAATATTGTTGTTGATCTTGTGCACCTGGTTTCATCTTTATTGACGCATTACTCTTAAATACTGGATCTGATCTTAAATTAATTGATGCTGCTGATCTTTCAACACTTGTAATTACTGGTTGATGATCTCTACCTGAATATTCATCAACATGTTTTGTAAGTGATGGTAATGGACTCCATTCATATGATACTTTTTTATGAAATTCTGATTGATATTTTATTAACTATTTTTTTAAATAACAATAAAAAAGAAAAAAAAGAAAATAATATGTTAATAATAATTTTAAAAACAAATTAATAATAATTTTAAAAACAAACATACAGAAGCAACTAAATAATCTATAAAAATTAATTTATCTTCATTTAATCTTGGTAAATCATTTAATAATTCTTCATGTAATGAATCATAACCTTCTTTACAAATTCTTAATTTCTCTTCAGTTGGAGCTAATTTTGCTTTTGAAGAGGAACCAGCACCTTTTTCACGAAGTTTACCAACTTCATTTTTATAACGATCCATATCAACCTTACGAGTTGTTAATTCTTCAGTACGTTTACGAGCTTCTTTATATTGAGAGATATAGTCTGACAATGGTTTTGTGTATGGTTCTGCCATTTGTTCAGTGTAGTCCAATAAATGTTTATCATTGTTGGTTGCTACATCTCTAAGTTTACTACCAGGTGTCCACATTGGATCTTGTGTATCATAGAGATCGCATGCATCTTGAGCAATGTCGGTTGTAATCTTATTCAAGTCTTTATATAACTCAATCAATTTCTTTGAATTCTTTTGAATCTTTACTAAACGTTCCTCAGTTGAAAATGTTCTTTCCTTTTCATAATGATATTGTACATCAATTGTTTCTTCACTATGACCTGTCTTTGTAAATAACATTTGACGAGTTCTTGCAAATTGTGTTGTAATTTTATTTGACATTTTTTTTTATTTTTTTTTTATTTTTTTTATTTTTTTTTTTTATTATACTCTTATTATTATTATTATTATTATTGTTATTATTATATTGTATTCTTATTATTATTATTATATTTTAGTAATACTTTAAATATTTGTACTTTAATGCTAGATATTCTCCAGAAAAATTTTTATTGTGAAATTAAAAAAAAAAAAAAAAAAAAAAAAAAAAAAAAAAGAAATTAAAAAAAAAAAAAAATTAAAATTAAAAAAAAAAAAAAAAAAAATTAAAAAAAAATAAAATTAAAAAAAAAAAGCAATAAAACGTGGAATGTTTTTTAATATTAAAAAATTTATCACGATTGCGGGTGTCAAAAAAAAAGATGCGCATGCGACCCTTATAAACTTCCTTTGCAGTTTTTTATTTTCACTTAATTATTTTTTTTTTTTTTCAACAAGGTTTATTATTATTATTTTTTTTTTTTTTTTCAACAAGGTTTATTATTATTATTTTTTTTTTTTTTATGTATATATATATATATATTTTTTTTTTTTTTTTTTTTTTTTTTCTCTGCAAATCCTTTTTTTTTTTTTTTTTTTTTTTTTTTTTTTTTCCCAAAATCCCTTTTCTTTTTAATTTTTATCTTTTTCTGATTAAATACTATCAACTTAATTTATTTATAAAAAATAAATAAATAAAAAAAAAAAAAAGAATTAATTTTATAATATATTATTAAAATAACAATTCTTTTATTTTATTAAAATTTAATAAAGTAATCAAAGTTTGATAGAATTGATTAAAATATATATATATATATATTTTTAAAGTAATTTTTCAAAATCAAGATAACTGTTATCACCAGTATTACAAATTGATTTGAATGATACAACTAAATCACCACCAACAAATTTCCAAACCCAATAATCAGATTGTTTTGAATCAAATTTGAATACGATTTTAGCATTTGGAGCGATTTCTTGTAATGCTTCAAGTACCATTGCATCAGCACTTCTTGTTGCAAGATTGTAACAAATGTTTGTAACTATTTCACTGAAAATGTCACCAATTCTTTCTTGATAAGTTGGTTCAATATTTGGATAAACAGTTTCCAATGAACTTTCATCATATGACCAATCCATTTTAGTAACTTCTTTAGCTTTTTCTAAAGCTTCAGTGAACTTTTCAGCATTCTCTTTGAGATTAATACGAGCTGGTAATGAGAAAACACCTGGTGATGGAATTACACTTGCAAGTTTAAAATATTTAACATCGGAAATGTTTGCAATACTTGGTCTAAAGTGAACTCTTAAATCACCATTAACAAATTCGTATGCCCAATATTGAGTGAATTTTTTATCTTCATTTGGTGCAACAATAATCTTTTGATTGGTGTTGGCTTCTAATAAAGCTTCTTTAATCATTTCATCTTTGGTTTGTTCTGCAATACATTCGGCAACACTGGTGGCAACTTCTTTATAGAAACATTCACCTAATGATTCTTGAACGTATGTATCTTTACATTTTGATGTAATAAGATCAAAATCAAATTCAAAAGTCCAATCAACTCCTAATGCTGATTTAATTGTTTCATGAGCATTTTTTAAGTGTTCTTCATTATCTCTTAATGATTTTCTTTGACCTGGAAAAAAACAAATATAAAAATATTAATATTTTTATTTTTTTATTAATATTATTATTTTTTTTTTTTTTTTTAATATTTACTTAATGGGAGAGGCATTTTATTTATTTAGTTTTTTTTTTTTGATTAAAATTTAAATGTTTATTAAAAAGTTGATTTTTAGTTAATGAAAAAAAAAAAAAAATTTCTTTGTTTAAATACTTTTGAAATTTTAAAATTTTAATTAAAATTATAAAATTAAAAAATTGTACAAAAATGCACCATCGTTATTTTACCAATTTCATATCAGAAATAAAATAGAATGATTTTTTTTTAAGATAGTTAATCGATGAAAGGTTCAATCATTAAAAAAAAAAAAAAAAAAAAAAATCAATAAATATCTAAAAATCAAATTTATTTAGTTAATAATTTTGATAGATTCAGCGAAATTTTTTTCAATAAATGAACAAATTTTTTTTTTTTTAGTTAGTTTTTTTTTTTTTTTTTTTTATTTTTTTTTTTTTTTTGTTGAAAAAGGAACCTTAAGGGTTTTATTATTAATGTTACTATTAATATAATAATTTTTTTATTACTTTAAATAGTTTTGAATTGATATATTAATTTTTAAAAATAGTCATTAGTTGTATTAATTTTTAAAATAATCATTAAGTGCACTAATTTTATTAATTTTATGGTTTGATATCCTTGGTTTAATACAAAACCTTAACTCAAAAATAGTTTAATTCATTTTTTTAAAAAGTTTATTGTAAAAACCATTCAAATTTGAACACTTTTTGTAATTTCAAATATTTTTATATTCAAAATTTGAAAATTATACACTTTTTGTAAGTGCTAAAACTTGAATGGTTTTTACAATAATATTTTATTTTGAAAATTAAAGGGGACTTTGGTAGGAATAATAATAGTTTTTTTTTTTTTTTTTATTTTTTTATTTATTTTTTTTAAGGTAATTTTAAATTAAATTTGGACGCTGCACAAAAATGTTCATTGCAAAAAGATTATATGTATAACCAAAAAAAAAAAAACATCTGAGACTTTTCTCTTTTTTTTTTTTCAAAAAAAAAAATTCACACTCCTATCTTTAAAAAAAAAAAAAAAAAAATCAAAAACAGTATCTATGCAAATTATTAATGATGGCGATGTGTCATTGATATTTAAGAAGCCAGTAAATTTAATTTTGGTAAATTTTTTAAAATATTTTTGGGGAAAGATATTGCTAATTAAATTTTTTTTTTTTTTTTTTTGATATTATATTTTTTTTTTTTTTATTTTTTTATTTTTTTTTTTATTATTATTATTATTATTATTATTATTATTATTATTATTATTATTATTATTATTATTATTATTATTATTATTATTATTATTATTATTATTATTTTATAAACAAACAAATAATAATTGAATTTTTTTAAATTTGAAATTAAAATATCTTCTTAAGATTTTTTTTTTTTTTTTTTTTCTTTGATTTTTTTTTGATTTGAAAGTCAATCTGTTTTTTTTTTCATTTTATTTTTTTTATTTTTTTTATTTTTTTTATTTTTTTTATTTTAAAAATAATAACACCAAACCCAATATATACATAAAAATGGATAATTTAAAGGAAATAAATAATGATAAATTATTTTTTAAAGTTTTTAGAAATATTTATTTAAAAATGGTTATATTTTATCATATTAAATTATTAAATTATTATGAAATTAAAGATAATTATACATTTACAATAGAACAATTTCAATCATTTAAATTTAAAGATCATTTATTAAAGTTAAGATTAATAGAACCAATACAAAAATTAGCAGCAGCAGCAACAACAACAACAACAACAACAACAACAACAACAACAAATAATTATTATACAAAAGGTGAACTTTCAAAATTAATACCAAATTCAGTTAAAAGTTTATCAATAGATATTAATAATCAATTAGTAGTTGGTGATATAAAAGATGGTTTAACAAGTTTAAAATTTGGTAAAAGATTTGATCAAATATTAACACCAGGATTATTAGTAACGGATGGTTCATCATTGGTTGAGTTTAATTCAGGTAGTGCATTTAGGAATGGTGATTTAGATTTACAAGTTGGGTCAATACCTTCATCTATTAAATCATTAACATTAGGTCACAGTTTTAATTCAGTTATTAATGAAAATGTTTTACCAGAAGGATTGGTAAAATTAAGATTTAAAGGATTTAATAAAATGATTGTAAGGAATTCTTTACCAAATTCATTATTGGAATTGGAATTTGGTAGAAATTTCAATAGAGCTATAAGTGCGCATGGAACATTACCAAAATCATTGACATCGCTAACGTTGGGTATCCACTTTACCCATGTTATCCATATTGGTACTTTACCACCAACACTAAAGAAACTAATTATTCAATCGGTTGGATATAATCAAAAATTTGAAAAAAAGGCATTACCAGATTCATTGGAGCATTTGGAGTTCAATAAAAATGGGTTCTTTAATCAACCAATTGCTGATAAATTTTTACCACCAAATTTGAAGACTTTGATTCTTCCAAAA
Source organism: Dictyostelium discoideum AX4 (assembly GCF_000004695.1). Lineage (NCBI taxonomy): Eukaryota > Evosea > Eumycetozoa > Dictyosteliales > Dictyosteliaceae > Dictyostelium > Dictyostelium discoideum. Next base: position 2,789,411 of record NC_007090.3, read on the forward strand.
CAATGGTCAAATAATTATGAACCAATTCTAGCACTCCAATTACCAATCAATTTAACTGATTTACAATTTTACTCGAATGAATGTTCTTTATTTTTACAAAATGATTCAATACCATCAACAGTTTTAAATTTGAGGATTAATGGTATACTTGGTAATCATTATAGTTTTACAAGGGGTGCTAAAAGGTTACAAGGAAATATTATACCTCCATCTATTACCTCTATTGAAACTGGTACGGTTATTAATCTTTCACATTGTATAAATTTAAAGAATTTCAAATTTGATGAAAGTTTTGATCAGAGGTCTCTATCAAAAGGTTATATACCATCAACTATAACAAATTTAAAACTTCCACCATTATGGAATAGAGAATTGGTATGTGCTAATGGTTTTGATTTATTTCCAAATTGTTTAAAATTTTTAGATTTAGCATCTTATAATTATCCAATTGGTGAAAATGTTTTACCACCAAATTTAGAATCATTAATAATTAATAGTTGGAATTTACCAATTGAAAAAAATACATTACCTCAATCTATAACTTATTTATCAATGAAATCATTCAATCAAAGATTAACTCCATCATCTTTACCAAAAAATTTAAAAACTTTAATTCTTCATAAATATAATGTATTATTAGTACCAAATTGTTTCCCACAATCAATTAGACTTATAAAACTTGGTTCAATCTTTGAAAGAAACAATATCCTATATCCATTCAATAATAATGTTACAATTATATTTGGTAAAAATGATATTAATTTTCCAATTTATCCAAAATTTGAAAATAAATTACGTTGTAGTGCATAAATAAATAAAATAAATAAAAAAAAAAAATTATTTTATTTTTTATACTAATTAGTATTTTATTATCATTTTAATGGTTCTGGATTATTAAAATGTGTTTGAAATCTATTAATTAATAAATTATTTGATTTTAATATTCTTGATATAAATGAACCAAAATTTAAATTTGAATTAATTTGAGTTAAACCATCTTTTGGACCTAGTGATAGACTAATGATTGGTGGTAATAATTTATGTTTTGCAAGTTGGTTTTTATTTTTACCATTTGATAAATCTTTTATAACTTTAGCTACTATATTCCCATGTGAAAGTGCATTGTATGTGGTTTTAAGTTCATCAAAATCTGTAATATCACCAATTGCAAATATATTATCGTATCCTTGAACTTGACAACTTTGATTAACTTTAATTTGACCAATTTCATTAATTTCATTTGAAAAATTAGTTTTATAAGATTCACTATTTAATTTAATACCAATTGTCCAAATTACAAAATCAGATTCAATTGATAACCCATTTTTAGTTTTATATGTTTTTAATGAAACTTGAAAATTTGGTGATGTTTGATTAATAAAACATTGTTTTATATCATCTGGAATTTCAATTCTATCATTTAATATAACTGAAACGTTTCTTTTTTTCATAGATTCATTAATTAAATTATTGAATTTATTATTTGTTTTGGATGATACTAATTTATTACCACTATGAACAATCGTAATTTTCTTTGCCAATTCTTTGTTTTTAATTGGATATTTATTAATAATTTCTCCAACAACTTCACAACCTACTGAACCACCCCCAACTATTAATATACTTTTAGCTTGTTTAATTTGTTCTGATATGTCTTTATAGTAATTAAAAATTTCAGTACCTGATATTTTTTCTAATGGTGCTTTAAAAGGTGCCAATGAATTTGAACCAGTTGCAATTACTAAATAATCAAATGTTAATTCTTTACCATCTTCTAATTTTACAAGAGTTGGTGAAATTTCAATAACTGTACCATAAATAAATTTACCATTTTTCAATAGTTTATCATATGGTATATATATTTTTTTTGCCAATTCTGGTTCAACTATTGCTCTTATTGATGCAATACTATTAAAAAATGTTTGTTTTCTTTCAACAACAGTTACTTCAAAATTTGAATCTAATAATTTTGCAACTTGGCTACCTCCAAAACCACACCCAATTATTAAAACTCTTTTCTTTTCACAATCTCTTGTAATACTACTAAAATAATTAAAAATCTCTATTAATTTAATTAAAATAATATAAAAAAAAAAAAATTAATTATCTATTTTTTTTTTTTTTTTTTTTTTTTTTATTAATTAAAACAAATTAAATAATTTAAATATATTTTACTTTTTAAAGATTCTGAAATATTATAAAGGTAATTCATTTTTTAATAAAAATGAATTATATAAAATAAATTTATATAAACTATTTAGGATTATGATGTGTTGGAATAAAGATTAAGATTAAGATTGATATTTTTTTTTTTTTTTTTTTTTTTTATAAATGGCATTTAAACATTTTAACAAGCAAGAATTACGAAATTAAATTAAAAATAATTTTTTTTTTTTTTTCATTATACCAAAGGGTGTTGCCAAATCAGAATTATGAAACCAAAAAAAAAAAAAAAATCTTAAAAAATTGTAAAAAAATGCATTCCATTTTAGAAGAGAAGAATAGAATTTTCTATTTGATTTTTTTTTTCCTTTTATTGATAATGGATTATTGTTTTTAATAATTATCTTATGAAAGATTGATTCTTAAAAAAGTTTTTTTTTTTTTTTATTCACCTGTTAAAACAATTTAATTTTACACAAAAAAAAAAAAAACTGGGCTAACTTTTTAATTTTTTTTTTTTTTTTTTTTATTCACCTGTTAAAACAATTTAATTTTACACAAAAAAAAAAAATATTTCCTTTGGGCTTGTTCCATAAAATCAAAAGGACAGTTGACGAAGTTTTTCTTTGAATGTAAGGAAATGTTAGATTTGCTGTAAGGTCAACTTATAATGTGATTACTTTTATATTTTTCACATTTTAGTTTTAATAACAAAAAATATAAAATTGAAAACATAAAAATAAAAAATAGGATTTTGGGTTCCACTTTGTTCTCATTAAATAAAAAATTTGTTTCTTTTTTTTTTTTTTTCAATTTTTTTTTTAAATTTTTTTTTTAAAATTTTTTCATTTTTTCCCGAAAACCCATAAAAAGTTTTTATCAACCAAAAACTCCATTTTTAATTGAAATTCTAACATATGTTTAATGGGCATATCAGGACATCGAGTTTAACACCTATTCAGACTCCAGAATACAAATTAATTTGAGCGGCAACGTTCTTATCAATCTGCAATACTCATATCATCTTAGAGGAATGATTGAAAAATCATAATTCTGATGGAGTACAAAAAATGCTGAGAAGTAACAGCATTAAAATAAACATTTAGACTATAGTTGTGAGTCTTAAATTCCAACCAGTCAGTAGTGGCTAAAAATCTACAAAACATAAACTCGATCTGATAACTGAAATGTCTTTTTTATTTTTTTTTTATTTTTTTTTTTTAATAATGATTACAGTAATGATGTGACAACATCCCTATTTATAAAAACAAAAACAGTATTATATACAACAGATCACCTGTCCTCCCAATAAAAGAAGTTTAAAAAAAAAAAAAAAAATTATTATAACTATAAACAACATTCGATAGAATATAAAATAATAGTAAATTTGGGTATAAATAACAATAATAATAAATAATATTTACATCAAATTTAATATTTATTTATTAATTATTAATTAATGTTTATTTTAATATTTAAGCTATTAAAAAAAAAAATAAAAAAATAAAAGAAAAAAAATTATTTAATTATTATTTTTTTTTTAAACACTGATTAATCAATGGATATGTGAATAATAAAAATAAAATAAATTTGTCAAATGAGATTATGTTCGGAGCACTGAATCTGGAATACAGTAAAGTTTGCACCTAATTCCTCTGACGATAGAGGAGTGCAGATTGATAAGAATGTTGCTCAAATTAATTTGTATTCTGGAGTCTGAATAGGTGTTAAACTCGATGTCTTGATATGCCCATTTTAAGTATATTTAAAATTAATTTGTTAGTTATCTTATAATTTGATTAACTTTTTATGTGTGTTTAAAAAAAAAAAAAAAAAGAAGAGAATAAAAAAAAGTTAAATTTTGTTTAACAATCAATCCCAAAAATTATTTTTTGGTTTTTAAATTCTGAAAAAAAACAAATTTTAATTTTATTTTAAAATGTGAAAACAATTAAGTTGACCTTTAAGCAACTTTCTACATTCAAAGAAATCCTTCACCAACTGTCTTTTTTTTAATTTTATATTATTTTTTTTTTTTATTTTTTTTTTTATTAATAACTTTTCCTTTCCATCATCTAATTTTTTGATTTACTTAATGTAAATTTGTGATTCTTGAAGGAAAAAATAGGATTTTTGGTTATTTAAAAAAAAAAAAAAAAAATCTTAATTATTTTTTTGATAATTTAATAAGAAAATAAAAAAGAGTTTTTTTTTTTTTTTTTTTTTTTTTTTTTTTTTTTGATTCTGTCCCACAAAATTATTTTTTATATAATATTTTTTTAATAATTAATTTTTTAATTCTTTTTTTTAATGTGTAAAACATTTAAGTTAACACATAATTAAGTTGACCTTACAGCAAATCTTACAATTTCATCCTAAGAAAAAATACAGTCAACTGTCTTTTTTTAAATTTTTTTTTGGGATAACCATTATTACCTCTCGTTTTAAAAACCAAAAAAAAATGATTTGGTTGGATTGTTGTATCTTTTTTTTTTTTTAATGTCAAATTTGTATTTTTAAATAAAATTAAAAAAACAAATAAAATAATCCAAGATTTTAAATTAAAAATAATAAAAATAAAAAAATTAATAAAGGTAATTTAAATTTTATATTTCATAAACTCATTAATCCTATTTTAAAATAAAGATATAGACAATTTTCAAAAAAAAAAAAAAAAAAAAAAAAAAAAAGATTTTAATATACTTAATAAATAATTTTTATTTTTTTATTTTTATTTTTATTTTATTTTTTTTTTTTTTTTTTTTTTTATTGGATTAAAGGTTTTGGATTATTTAATTGAGAAATATAACGATCAATAAATAATGATTTTGATTTTATCATTTTTGTAGCAAAAGAACCAAGACACATAGTTGGACTGATTTGAGTTATACCATCTTGAGGACCTAATGAAAGACTAAGTATTGGACCTGATACTTTATGTTTTGCAAGCTTATCATTACTTTTACCTTTAGATAAAGCATCGATTGCTTTTGCTGCAATTGCAGCATGATAGCCAGCATTATATGCTGTTTTAAATTCATCAAAATCTGTACAATCACCAATAGCAAATACATTATTGTATCCTTGAACTTGACAGCTTAAATTTACTTTTAATTGTCCAGACTCATTGATTACATTTGAGAAATGTGATTGATATGATTCACTATTTGTTTTAATACCAACTGTCCAAATTATTAAATCTGCTTGAATTGGTACACCCTTTTCAGTTGTATAATTTTGTGATGATATTTGAATATTTGGTGAAGTTTGATTTAAAAGGTTAGCTTTAATTTCATCTGGCATTGTAATTCTATCATTTAATATGACTTCAACATTTCTCTTTTTCATTGCTTTTGAAACGACATTTGTAAATTTATCATTCATTTTTGGATTCACTAATTTACTACCACTGTGAACAATTGTAATTTTCTTTACCAATTCTGAATCTTTAACTGGATATTTCTCTACGATTTCCGATACCAATTCACAAGCAACTGCACCACCACCAACTATTAATATACTTTTAGCTTGTTTAATTTGTTGTGAAAAGTTTTGGAAATAATTTAAAATCTCACTACTACTTTTCTTTTCTAATGGTGCTTTAAATGGTGCCAATGAATTTGAACCAGTTGCAATTACTAAATAATCAAATGTTAATTCTTGACCATCTTCTAATTTTGCAAGAGTTGGTGAAATTTCAATAACCGTGCCAAAAATAAATTTACCATTTTTCAATAGCTTATCATATGGTATATAAATCTTTTTAACTAATTCTGGTTCAACAACAGCTCTAACAGATCCAACACTATGGAAAAATGTTTGTTTTCTTTCAACTACAGTTACATTAAATTTTGAATCTAATTGTTTTGCAACTTCACAACCACCATAACCACCACCAATTATTAATACTCTTTTCTTTTCTGATGTCATTCTTTAAATTAAAATAAAAAAAATAAATTAAAAAATTAAATAAAAAATAAAAAAAATAAAAAAAGTTAACATGTTTTTTTTTTAATAAATAAAATTATAACAATATTTATTTTTAATTACTTTTTTTTTTTTTTTTTATATATAAATTATATTTATTAATTTAATTTTTTTTTTTTTTTTTTTTTTTTTTTTTTTTTTTATTTATATAAATAAAATGAAATAAAATAATAGTAAAGTTATTTAAAAATGAAAGTAAAATAAAATAAAAAAAAAAATTTCTGAAAAACATTTTAAAGTTTAAAAATATACCATAATGCTCATTTTTGTACCTAAAACAAAAAATTCTATTTCAAAACTGACTTTGTGGATCTATTATTTAAAAAAAAATTTATGGGAGAAAAAAAATAAAAAAAATGAAAAAAATAAAAAAATAAAAATAATTTATTTATGGTATATATTCACAATTAATTTTAGATTGTATCCAAAAAAAAAAAAAAAAAAAAAAAAAAGTAGATTTTTTATGTTATCAATTTTCTATTTTTATTTTTTTTATTTTTTTTTTTAATAATTTTTTTTTTTTTTTTTTTATTTTTTTTTTAGAAGTTGAAAGATTTATATATATTTTTTAATTTATGTTTAATTCATTTTAATTCATTCTTTAAATCGTTTTTGATACCACTAACAAAGTTGGATGCTTTGTTTTTAAGGTTTCTCATTTTGAGGGCACTGTGGGCTAAAACGAAAAGTAATGAAACTAATGTTGTGTAGAATAAAGTTAAACCACTTAATTTATATATAACAATGACAGATACTATTTATTGTTATAAATAAAAAAATTAGTATAAATTTTTTTTTTTTTTTTTTCAAAAAAAAAATAATCACTACATACCAACACCGAGAATAACCATTTGGATCATTGGAGTTAAAACAGCAAAACCAATATTTTTATCACCTTTTTGAACAAAGAATAAATAATAACCAATTGCACCTAATAAAAGAATTGCAACTAAAAGATTCATATTTGTGAATCTAATTTTGTATGAAATTATATTAGTATGGAGAGAGAAAAAAAAAAAAAAAAAAAAAAAATATATATATATATATATATATACTTACAAAGTAATTAAAAGTACAACAGCAACAATAGCTATATAATTTCCTGAATAAAAATTTAAATTATCTTCCATTCTGGTAATTGCATTTTGACTTCCAGGGATACTATATCTACCCCATTCAATGAAATCATTCCATGGTTGAAGTTTAATTGAGCTTGATGATGACATTTGAGGATCTATATTTATTGGTATATTATATATGTATATAATTTAGTATTTACAATAAAAAAATCTTATTATAAGAATTTCTGTTTGTGTGTGTGAGTGTGGTGTTATGTAGGGTTTATATTGTGAGAAAAATAAAAAAAAAAAAAAAATAAAAAAAATTAAAAATTAAAAAAAATAAAATTAAAAAAAAATAAAAAAAATTCAAAAAAATAATTTTTTTTTTTTTTTTTTTTTTAATCCAAACGGTATAATTCAAATAATAGATAATTTTTTTTTTTTTTTGTGGTACAAAAACCCCCACATCTATTTTAAACTAAAATAATCTTAAAAAATAAAAAACTAAAAATAAAAATAACCTTTCAAAAAAAAAAAAAAAAAAAAAAAAAAAAAAAATAAAATATTCAAAACCAAAAATAGTAAAATAAAATTGTGATAATATATGAATGTTATACCATCCATTGAAAAGGGTAAAGAGGAGGAAACAAATAGTATACCATACAACCAAATACAACAACAGCAACAACAACGACAACAACAACAAACAAAAGGAGTGATAGTAAAAGAAGACTCTGAGGAAGGAGGAGAATATGAAAATGGTGGAGATGAAGAATCCTTATTAATAAACCACAAAAATAATAATAATAATAATAATAATAATGGTTCATCAGATAATTCAGATTCAGATTCAGATTCAGATACAGATTCAGAGAATGAAACATTTATATGTGTTTGTACATCATGTTATAAGAAACCAGAAGTTAAACCAATTGATAGGAAGAAAGGATTTGTGTCATTATTTTGGGTAATAATATGGATTGGATTGAATATGTTATTATTTTTTGTAAATAAATATTTAGATGATAGGAATCCACCATTTGTATTCCCGATATTCGTTATTATGACAGGTACATTTTCAACATTTTTTGGAAGTTGTATAGCGGTGTTTATATTCAAGATATCGGATTTCCCAATCAAGGAATTACGACAACATAAACTATTGTTATTAGTATGCTCAGTATTTCAAGCCATTTCATATGTAATGGAGAATGTCAGTATCGATCAAATGTCAATTCCATTGAATCAAGTCATTAAGGCGACAGGACCAGCTTTCATCATTATTCTCTCTTTTATACTCTATAGGAAAACTTACCCTTTCTCAATTCTATTGTGTACATTTATCATCATCATTGGTGTTGTCATTACCATTTTCACAAGTCCACAGATTAAAATCATTGGTTTCCTCTATGCATTTGGTTCAATCATTTTCGCCTCAATTCAAACTGTACTCATTGCAAAATTGGTTAAAAATCCAAAATTAAATGCATTATCCTTATTAGTTGCAACCTCTTTACCATCTGCTTTAGTTTGTTTACCAATTTTCTTCATTTTTGAATTTAAAGAAAGTAAGTTATTTTTTTTTTTTTTTTTTTTTTTTTTTTTTTTTTTTTTTTTTTCCAACTCCCCCTGTCTCTCTCCCCCTCCCCCTTCTCTATCATTTTATACTAAAATACTAATATTATTTATTTATTTATTTTAAAGTGAAACAATATAATGGACCAACTACAATACCAATTATATCAGTTATTGGTTTAGCTATTTCAGCATGTTTTTATAATCTTGCACATTTTTATATTGTACAATTTACATCAGCTTTATATTATGTTATCATTGGTAATGTAAAGGTTGTATTAGTAATCATCATTTCATCATTAGTATTTGCAAATGGATTCACTCCATTAAATTATTTAGGTGCAGTTGTTACAATGATTGGTTTCATACTTTATAATGTTTTCAAGTATTATGAAAATATTGGTAAAAATCCACCTTTTATAACACCATTTATAAATTGTTTTATCAAATGTGGTTGTTGTCAAAAGATTAAACCAAAGAAATCAAAAAGAAATAAGAATAAAACAAATGATTATAATTATTATGACAATGAAAGTGATAACGAAAATGAAAATAACAATACCAAAAATCAGGATAATAAAAATAAAAATAAAAAAGAAATCGAAAAAGAAAACATAAATAAAACCATCAATGGTGATTAATATCCTCCAACTTTAAAAAAAAAATCAAAAAAAGTGATCAACTTATAAAAATAAATAAATAAACAAATAAATAAAACTTTGTAATAATACTTAAAATAGATTCTTATTCTATCGGTCAAAAAAAAAAAAAATAGAAAAAAAAAAAAAAAAAAAAAAAAAAAAAAAATTTAATCACAAACCACAATGAAACAACATGTCATTTAAAAAAAATTATTTTTGTTTCGTTTTTATTTTTATTTTATATTTTTTATTTTTTATTTGAATGTCAATCCTTGAATCATTGGTTGACAGTTTTTCATTTTTTTTTTTTGAATCTAAAAAAGTAAAAAAATAAACAATCCTAAAAAGGGAATTCTTAAAAATAAAAATTGAAAACAATTCAATTGGTTTATAATAAATAATTATTAAACAACCAAAGTAAACCTTTTTTTTTGTTTATTATTTTTTATTTTTTTTATTTTTTTTACTTTTTTAGATTTTAATAAATAAAAAAATTAAAAAATAAAAAAAAATTAAAAAAAATAAAAAATAAAAATTTTTATTTTTTTAATTTTTTTTTTTTTTTTTTTTTTAATTCAAAAAAATATATTTTTTAAAAATTTTTTTTTTTTTTCATTTATTACATATCTTTCACAAATAACACTTTGTGAAAAAAAAAAAAAAAAAAAAAAGAAAGAAGAAAATGGCAGAAAGAAGAGCCGCTATTTTCGGAACTGAAAAGGATCAGTAAGTAATAATTTAACTATTTCACTTCACTACTTTCTCTTTTTTATTTTTATTATTATTACTATTATCATTCAAAAAAAAAAAAAAAAAAAAAAAAAAATATCAGATGATACTCGCATATATATATACCCAAAAACGATTTGTTCGGGTTTTTTTTTTTTTTTCTTCATCTTCACCACTTTCGTTTTTTTTTTTTTTTTTTTTTTTTTTTTTTTCAATTGTTTCTTTGTTTTACGTTATTACCATTTGTCGTAATAATTTTTTTTTTTATTAACCAAAAATAAAAAAATAAAATAAAAAAAATATTGTGACAACTTGTTAATAATTCTCCTTACAGAAAGGTTTAGAGATATTTTAGTTTTTATTTCACATTTAAACAACAATAATAATAATAAAAAAACAGCATTTAGCACATCAACAAAAATTTTAGCATATTATTTTTTTTAGCACAAAAATTTATTATTTTTTTTTTTTATTACTAAACAAAAAAAAAAAAAAAAAAAAAAAGGTAATTTTAAGACTAATATTAATTTAAACTCTATTAAAATTTTTTTTCTATTCTTTTTTTCTTTTTTTTTTTCTTTTTCTTATTATATTAATTTAATTTGATTGAATTTTTTTTTTTTTTTTTTTTTTTTTTTTCCTTCAGACAAAATTGTCCATTTTATTTAAAAATTGGAGCATGTAGACATGGTGATCGATGTTCAAGATTACATAATAAACCAGTATTAAGCCAAACTATATTATTACCAAATTTATATCAAAGTCCAATCTCAAAAAAAGCAATTGAAGCAGCAGGAGGTCAAGCACCAAACCTTTCAGATGCAGAATTACAACAACATTTTGATGAATTTTATGAAGATATTTATGAAGGTCTTGCAAAGTATGGCCAAGTAGATCTTTTAAATGTATGTGCAAATTTAGGTGATCATTTAGTTGGTAATGTTTATGTTAAATATCAAAAAGAAGATGATGCAAATGAATCAATTAAGGGTTTAAAGGGTAGATTTTATGATGGTAAGTTTATAAATTTTTATTTTATTTTATTAAAAAAAAAAAAAAAAAAAAAAAACCTACCACCTCATACATTTATATTAATATTTTTTTTATTTTTATTTAAATATTTTAAAGGTAGACCAATTATTTCTGAATTTTCACCAGTAACAGATTTTACAGAAGCAAGATGCAGGCAGTACGATATAGGAACATGCAATCGTGGTGGATTTTGTAATTTTATGCATTTACATAATCCATCAAAGTCATTGTACTATAAATTATTTGGCGATAGAAAGAGTAGAAGCCCAAGTCCAAAGAGAGATTACAGAGATAGAGATAGGGATTATGGTAGAAGAGGTTACGATAGAGACTATAGAGACAGAGACAGAGATAGAGACAGAGACTATGGAAGAAGAGGTGGTGGTGGCTATGATAGAGACTACAGAGATAGAGATAGAGATTATGGTGGTGGCGGCGGTAGATATGACAGAGACTACAGAGATAGAGACAGAGATAGAGATGGCTATGGTAGATCACGTGATTATGATCGTGACCGAGACCGTCGTCCATATGACGAGTTTAGAGGAAGTAGAGGCTCAAAATCACCAGAATACTCAAGAAATAGTGGGGGTGACATTCCACCCTCTGATCATCACTTTAGTAGATCTCTACTTTTAACAGACTATGCCTATCCTCCACCAACCGGAGGTATTGTAAATGGTAGTCCATCCTCAAATCAACCACCTCTTCACCTTCCTCCACCAACCAATGAATATTCACACATTTTACCAATTACAACTACACAATCACCACTCTCTACTGGCTCAAATGGTGGCTCACTACAACAACAACAACAACAACAACAACAACAACAGCAACAACCACAACAACAACAGCAACAACAAACACCACAAATAATACCACAACCATCAGAAAATGGTGGAAATGTATCAACAATTGGTGAAAAGAGAGTTAGAGATGATGAAACAATAACTTCCGAGAAAAGATTAAAAGGTGAGGAAAATTCTCAAAGTGATGAAAATGGTTCCATTCAATGGGCGTCAAATGATGAAAGAAGAACTGATGAATACGATGTTAAAACCTCTTTAAAAACTTCAATCTCTGAATCAAAAGAGTAAAAAAAAAAAAAAACTATATTTAAATTTTTTTTTTTTTTTCCATTTATTTAATTTTTTAAAAACAAAATAAAAAAAATAAAAAATAATAATAATAATGTATTAAATTAAATCAAACAAAAAATATCTGATTTATTTTTAGATTTATTAAAAAAATTTGAATAAAAAAAAACAACAATTAATTAATATTAAAAGATCTATTAGTTTTTTTTTTTTTTTTTATTTTATTTTTTTTTTTTTTTTTGTTTTGGCCAAATTTTTTTTTTTTTTTTTTTTTTTTCAATTTTTTTTTTAATTTTATTTTTTTTCAATTTTTTTTTTTTTTTTTTTTTTCATCAACTTTGATTATAAAATGATTAGAATATTAGTAAGTTTTATAACAATGGGAGGAAAGAATAAATATCATTTATTGAACTACAGTAATTTGAAAAAAAAAAAAAAAATAAAAACAAAATAACAAAATAACAAAATAATAAATAATAATAATTATAAAAAATAAAAAAAAAAAACTTTTTCTCTAATATAAATATATATATATATATTTAATATTATTTATTAAACTTTTATTTATTTTTATTTTAGACAAAGAGTATTGTAAATAATACCAGTAGAGTATTAATTAACAATAATAATAGTATTAAAAGTGGTATTATTGGATTTAATAATTTTTCAACAACATCAAACAACACTACAACAACAACAGTAGCAGAATTAAAAGTTATTGAAAGAACACCAGGTGTTGCCGCACCAAATAAAAGAGCAACACCACCAAAAGTACCAAAAAGACGTCCAGATAAAATTAGATCAATCAAATATGAACAATACTCTGGTATTCCAAGAATTGCAGCAAAAGGTTTTTTCAGAATTACAACTAAAGGTTTCGATTATTACTTTTTTGATGTAAGATCAAGTGAAAATTTCGCAAAGGAATCAATCGTTGGTGCTGTCAATCATCCAGTTGAAAACATTGAAGAATCAATGAAAGAATTACGTGATAAATCTTCTTTAATCATGGTTATGGGTGAAAAGGAAAGAGGTTGGCCACAAGCTTGTGAAGCTGCTCTCAAACTTCAAAATAATGGTTTCAAAAATGTTATTGTAATTGAAGCTGGTATTCAAGAATTAGTTGAAAAAGGTTTCTTTTATACTTCTGAAAAAGATTTTATTTAAATATTTAATATAATAATAATAATAATAGTAGTAATTTATATAATGAACATAAAAAAAAAAAATAACAACAACAACAAATAACAGTAACATTAAACTACAATAACATAATAATGGTAGTATAGATTGATATGAAATATAAACAAAAAAAAAGAAAAAAAAAAAAAAGAAAGAACGAAAGAAAACATAATATGGAATTGATTAAAAAAAAAAAGATTAAAAAAAAAAAATAATAAAAACAAAAATATAAAAAAAAAAAAAAGTATATATTTATTTATTTATTTATTTATTTATTTATTTATTTATTTATTTATTTATTTATTTATTTATTTATTTATTTATTTATTTATTTATTTATTTATTTACATCATTTTTTTATTCAGTATTACTATAATTTGAGATTGCACTGAATAAACTTTCAGCATTTGGAAAAGGTGAAACTATATCAACTTTAATATTATGTGTTTTTAAACAATTTTCTGTGGTTTTACCAATTGCTGCAACTTTGATTTTATTATTATTATTATTATTATTATTATTATTATTATTATTATTATTATTATTATTATTATTATTATTATCATTATTATTATTATTATTATTATTAAAAATTGATGTTCTTGGTAGTGATAATGCTGATAATTGATTATCAATTGTTTCCAATACAAAATCTACACCTGATGGACTAAAGAAAACTAACCAATATATTTCCATTTTATTTGATTGTAAAACCCTTTTAATTAAATTTAAAATATCATTAATACTATCATCTGAAGTTTGTGATTGATATGTTACTAATTCCTTTAATTGAATATTATTATTTTTTAAATATAATGGTAATTCTTCCCTTCTTTGATTACCACAAAAATATAAAAGTGCTTTATTATTATCATTATTATTATTCTCTTTATATTCATTATTATAATCTAAAGTGATCCTTTTTGCTAAATCTGTTGCATTTGATTCTACAACTATTACATTTTGAGATATCCATTTACCAAATACCTTTTTAAATAAATTACAACTAGTTTCTCCAATTAAGTATATATGTTTAAATTTTAAAATATTATTGAAAAAAATTTGTGTTTCTCTATTATTATTATTATTATTATTATTATTATTATTATTATTATTATTATTATTATTATTATTATTATTATTATTATTATTATTATTATTATTATTATTATTATTATTATTATTATTATTATTATTATTATTATTATTATTATTATTATTATCATTATTATTATTATTGATGATGTTTTCTTTTTCAAAAGAGGATAAAAAAGTATCTATTGACTTTATAGAATTACTACTTGTTAATATAATACCAAAATATTCAATATCACTATTACCATTGGGATCATATAAAAGTTTTAGATTATCATATTGATAATCAATTACTAAAACTTTTATGAATTCTGTGTTGTATTTATCATTTTTAAAATTCTAAAAAAAAAAAAAAAAAAAAAAAAATTAGATATTAATAGATTAGATAATATTTTTTAAAATGAAGAATAATGAATACCTACTTGGTAATAAGGATCATCAATTTCATTGTCGTTATTTATTTTTGGTGATTTAAAAAACACTATATTTTTAATCATTGATTTTACTTGGGGTGGGGTTTCAGTATCATATCCGAAATAATAAAACTTTTTTATTTTTTTTTTTTTTTTTTTTCAGAATAAAAAAAAAATAAAAATTTAAAAAATAAAAAAAAAACAATTCTTAATAAAAATAATATCTAAATCTGAATAGTATCCTTAAAAAAAAAAAAAAACAATTCTAAAAATAAAATAAAACCTAGATTTTAATTTCTCACTTTTTTTTTGTATTTTTACATTGATATATGATTATATTGATATATTATCATTAATCATTTTTTTTTTATTTTGTATTTTTATTGAAATTACTACTATATATGATATGATATTTAAAAATCTTTTTAAATTTTTTTTTTTTTTTTTTTTTTTTTTTTAATATTAATTTACATATAAACTAACTCTCTTTTGATATTTTGTTGCTTCAAATTCATCTTTTTTATAAGTTTTAAGATAATTTGAATATCTTGTACACCATTCAGGTGATGGTGGGTCAATATCTGCTGCATCTTTTAAGTAAATGCCACCCTTTTCAACATCTTTTTTAACCTCCAATAAGAATAAACCATAACGACCTAATGACTCTGAACTACGAGCACCACTAGTAACAATTCTTTTATATAATTTCTCTGCTTTATCTATT